>NW_025110152.1:224225-310655 GCF_011392965.1 Frieseomelitta varia
TTTTTTTTTTTTGTTGGAATTTGTAAGCAGTAACTCGGGGAACGTGAGAAGTATTATAAAATGAACACACGGATCGACAGAAATATAAAAATGTGTAACATTTTTTTGCACCTTTAAATCTTACTTCACACCACTTCGATCGTTGTGTGTCAGAGTAATTTTAAAACCTAAAATATCCAATAAGTGTATATATTATAAAAGTGTATATATTTTATTTACGGTAGAATTTTGTTTGATTATCTGAACTCTCACACGTGATGGGGAGAAGTACGTGGATATACAAACAAACGAATAAATAAATTCACACAATGAATAAATTCACATAAACGGAGTTCTACCGTATAGACGCTGTCTGAGAGAGTTAATTCTTAAATAAAATTGTTTAGTTACAAATATTGGTAATAATTTGTACCGGATTGCTAAAATTTCGTGCATTTAATTCCGTGTATTTAATATTTCACGTTGTAATATCTTTCTGACGAAGATTACTTTCTAACAAAATTGAATCAAATTAATCTTCATCCAAAACTCAACGATAAATAAAGTCTAACTTGTTCTTAATGTTCGTATCATATAGAAGTTCTCATTCAGGATATTTGTTTTCTTTTACCTGTTTCAATATTACATACTTGGACGATCGAAAAATCCAGCTTTCGGTGTAACTTCGCTGTAATTCGTAAATCCGATTGTGACGTGATCCGCGTCTCGACCGCGAAACGAAACGAAACGAAACGACGAATTTTACAGAAAGCAAAGTTAATCAGTTTGTCTCCTATAATAGCTTCGAATGGCAATTACCGCCGCTGTTTCGTGATTTATCATATGACGAATGGGAGGAACGACAGAATATTCACCGCAGCGCCGATATCAGGGGGCACGTATCGTCGCCGAACGTAATAATAAATTTTAGGCTCGGGCCTCGAAAACTGAGCCTCGAAGTTTCACCCTCCCTCCTCCCTCCCTTCGATCATTTATCACCCGTTTTCGGCCTGCCGAGCAAAATTTCGCAAAATTGCGAAGTAATGTATTCCACCGAAGTAACAGCATCTGGTATAATGCGATTTGTTAAAGGGTGAGTAGCGGCTAGGGGATAGGGTGGTGAGGAGGTTGGGGGAGGGGTTGCGTCAACGTTGCCCGATGTTAATCAATTTTCCACTGGAAATTTCGGTTTGGAGAAATAACGACGGTAATTTCGCACTCTTTCAACGCTCCCCCACCGTTTCAACCCTCCACCGGTTAATTACGCGAATAAACTAGCTTAATTTCTCTTTGAATCCCTCTTTGATTGTGAGAGAAAGTTTCTGTTTCGATGGATTATGGTTAACCCTCGTCACGTCGGTTGTCGCGCAATATTTATAATCTGGCCTTTGCCTGCTCGGTATAATTTTCACTCTGTTTTGATTAACACTTAACTCGATTGTTATTTACATATCGATTGGTATTTAGATTTTCATTTTGTTTCGTTAACTTGATGCAATGATATTTGTCTTTAATCGTTCGAAAATGAGAAGTATCAGTTGGTGTAAAATTCATTTTAAATTGAAAACGGGAGAAAAAAATGTGTTATTGTTAGAAGAAAATCCGTACGTAATTTAGCTCTATTTAGTTTTTTTAAAGCTGGTTTAAAATTCATTTTTTTCTTTTTTTTTTTTTTTTTACCATTAGTATAATGCAATTTACACGATTTGTAGTATTTTAACAAGGTGAAAATGGAGAGTCAGATGGATTCCGAATATTCGAAATTGAAACTAAAATTGGGGAAATTTGAAATTCAGATTGACACTTGAACTTTTGAATTTTAATATCGACGTTTTTTGTTTTTTCGTTTAATGAAACTCGTACGTGCGTGTAATCAATTGTCAATTAGTCTAATCTCCGTTGAATCGACGCTGAATCTTTAAAAGAAAAAACGTGTAAATGACTAAAAGACGTAGGATACTTTAACTAATGAATAAATCATTTCAAACATTAATTTCTCTCGGTTGATGATTTTTTTTTCGTCAGAAATGTATTATTCTTAGCAAGTTTCTTCTTTTTCCAGCCAAGGAGGATCCGCTGGTGACAGCAGCAATTCAAGGCATTCCAGAGGAGGCCGCGAAAAGAGGAGTGTTCCCAGAAGACGTTCTTCGTGCAAGGTTCCTCAAGGTAATTATACACTCACCGATTTTTCTTCATTACCCCGTCGAAATTTTACATCCCATTAAAGACAGCAGCGCTAAGAAAAATATTCTTCACCTTGCATTCAATCCTCGTGCACTTTTTTTTTTTTTTTTTTTGAGTCGAGTTTTTAATCCTTTTAAAAATATTAAATGTCACAAAAATGTTGACAGTTTTGATAGTTAACACGTCTTAGGAATTTTTCGCATTCTTTTTTTTTTTTTTAATTTCATGTTCAATAGCCCAGCCTTTCGAAGATTTTGAAACATTCATAAAGATATAAGAAATATTTACGATCGTTATGTTTTTTTTTTGGAATTTCTTTTATCCCGTCCTCGGACATTTTCCTTCAAAATTTTAATCGCGAGTTTTAAAAATTTTGATTACTTCGGATATCTTTAATTTCAACAGCGTTTTATTTTGTTATTCAGTTTCTATTTTATCTTTATTCCATTCTTAATTCTATCTTCTCTCAATACCTTTAAAATTTTCTTCTCGTGATTTCTCTTCCGAAATTTCGTTCCTTCGAATCCCTTTAATCTTCAATTTTTGCCTCTTTATTGTCACAATCTTTTTAGAATTCCCCTCCTTCTCTTCAAATTTCATTTTTATTGTATTTTATCAACCACGGCAGAATCTCTAAACAATTCTCACCCTTCGTTTTTTCCAAACGTTTCACCTTCCTCGAAGCATTCTATACTTTAAAACATTCGATTAGCTATGTTTCACCCGTGTTCCCACAAGAAATCGAACTTGCGAGACCTTCTATCTGAAATCGATAAGGAAATTGAATTCTCTTTATTCCTTTTTATTTCAATGGGTTTTCGAGATGGCCGGTCGGTCGGCCGGTTATAAAGTTTATAATAAAACGTTATCGGAGGGCTGCAGAAATTTATGACGTGGAAACTGGTTTCAGGTGGAACAAGTGGCCCGACGATTGGCCATGGTACCCGAGGAAGGTGCTTCGCTGCCTATCTATTTTCTTAGTTACCTTCAGAGCTATTTGATCATCAAAAACGCCAATCCCATACCTCAGTACGAAATCGAGGACAAACCCATCGATGTGAACAAACTGAACACGTACGACATCCTTCATCGGGCCAGGTAAATGCTTCTTTCGATTTTAGCTTTGATTTATCGCACGTTGTTCTAAAGTCAGATTTATCCTTTTCTTACGACACAATATTTACTTTTTGTTTTTTAAATACGCGTTTATATTATTTGTTTTTTTTTGTTATTATTTATATTATTTCTTTTCTTTTTTTGTTACTTTAAATATTGGTCATTTTGTCATTTGTGGTGTTATTTGATGTTGTGATATCGGTCAGTTTCATCATTTGGTTATTTAAAATGTGTCGTTTTTAAATTATTCTTCAAATTAAAATTTTAATCGTTTACTTAATTTTCGAAATAATAAATAAATACTCCAAGTATACTGCAGAAATATTACTTCATTATTCGTCAGATCATTCATCTTCGTCATGTTGAATTTCTATTGAAAAAAATTGCCAAAAAGAATCATTCGAATTATTATTTAAAAATTACTAAAATTTACTCTATATAAACATTGGATACCTTCGATATGAAAAGTTACAGCACACCGACTAGTATATAAAAAGAATACAGGCTGCCATTAAAAAAAAAAAAAAAAAACAAATCAATAATTTTAAAATTTTTCAAAAATAGAAAAATTTCCAGTGTTACTTTGTCAAAGAAATATATATTTCCCGCAACAGCAGCGAACGAAGCAGATATTTAAACGATACTATTTAACCGATCCGCTCTCTGTGACAGCAAAGGATTAATCATCGTCGAAACAAATTAAAACAGTCTCTCCCTCCCACCACCACCTACCCTCCGTCTCACCAACACAGAATCGCAATTACCAGATGCGTGTGGAATATAATTGGGAAAATCAGGTCGCGTCTGCTAATTAGTGGATGAAAGGCTGGCTTCTGGAAGGAACGAGCAAACCTGACCAAACAGGGAAATTAATTTTCCGGCCCGCGTTTATCGACACCGGGTTCCCGTTGTTTCTTATGGGCGGCAGCGCGATTTGATGACGGTATTGTCGTCGGTTCTTTGTTCACCGACACGTTCCAGGCTTTGTTACACCCTTTACCACCCTTTGGCCACGGGGTGAAACGTGGCAATCGATGGTCGAACGCCGATATCCAGATTTCACCGTTGTTCTCATTCGTCTCTCTCTTTCTCTCTCTCTCTCCTTCTCTCTCTCTCTCTCTCTCTCTGCGTCTTTTTTTCCCCCTTCCACTGCGACATAGTTCTTTCGCGCGATTGTCACATCATTTCGTTGATTTCATTTGGCGATTATTTTTGCTCATCACAAACGAGATTGAGTATCGAAACAATCATCGAATGTTGTTGTTAGCGAAAGGGGGGAGGAGAGGAAAGATTTCTTCTTAAATATATATTTTATATATTTCTGTATTAAAATTATATATTTCTCTATTAATATTTTATATATATTTCTCTATTAATTCCGTGAATTAATCGTATAATTAATTTTGAATTCTACGAGGCTGCAGCTGCTATTAAAAAAAAGGATAAATTTAAACGAGTGAAAGTTGATTAGGGAAAATCTTGCGTTCTTAACCTCTTGCGGCTGAAATGACGTGCCACGCACGTCGAGAATTTTTTCTCCCAAAATTGCAATATTTTCTCAGTTATAAATATATTTAAATATAACCCAAGCAAAACAAATGGATAAGACAAAAAGTGATATTATTACTTCTCAATAATTTATATCCTAGCGATGTCACATCGACGAGTTTCAAAAGAAGAAGAAAGCGACGAATCATTGTATACGGGTTCGGTCGCTCGTTATGGTCCGCGCAATCAGTTGCCATCGCAAAGGGTTAAGGATCAGGAGAACAGACACCGTTCATTGAGAAATTCTTGGATCAGGGAATAATATCACAAAATTGTTTCGCAACAATCCAAACAAATGTATCGAACCCGATGAGATTTGTTGAACGTTTATTCACGAGAAAGCTTTAAATATCGAAACGTTTATTCTCGAGAAAGCTTTAAATATCGCATCGAGTGTTTAACCTCTACAGGGCTACGGCTGCAACAACCTCCAATATCTCTCCTTTCTCTTCGAAACTTCATTCAAATTATGCCAGAACTTTCCAATTAAATTTCCCGGTGAAATTTTTCACTCGCCGGCCGAAACGAACGAGCCTCAACCTAATTAAAAAAAACGAGCAACCCCTGCTTCTGCGAACTAATTCACAGAATTCCTATTAATTATGCAAGGAGGATAAACGCGGCGTTCCTTTTAGGAAAATTCGTTAATCTTGAAAACGGTCGAAACTTTATCTTTCTCTGCCTCCGGTGGTTTCTTTTCTCCTCTTTCTTCTTTTCTCCTGCGACTCGAGAGGAAAAACCCTTGCTCGCGTTATCAGCATTAAGGCAGCTCGTTTACCTTGGCGCTGCAACGTCATGCCGCGTTGCAGCGACATTAACAGCGTGCACATGCGAGTAAATTAGAATCGCCGCGAACGATACGAGCCCGCTGGTGCTGTTGGCGGTTTCCACACGGTTCTCGCTACCTTTATGCCGGATAATTTTTAACGCTGCAGCGTCGAAATTTGGTAAAGGGACGCATGCAACGACGAAGGTCCACGTAATTACGGGTGTCCCTGAATTTGCGATGCAAACGCGTTAGTTAGTTACGGCCATTTAAGGCGCAATTAATGATAAATGAAATTTATTTAATATTCTTGGCTTTCTTGACGTTGGTTTCTTTTTCCAACGAGTTTTATTCAGAGAGTCCCGAGATTTTTCAGTTGCTAGTTCCGCGTGTTTTGTTCTTCAGTTAGTTGTACGTTTGGCGAATTGAAAATGGAATTTTTCCTTTCCACTGATTTTTATAGAAAAAGTCGTGAGAATATTTTTAAAGTCGAGAGAATATTTTTAGTCTCAGAAGTCTAGAATTACTTTGATAGTAATTTTCACTGACAATTCTCTCATTCTAAGAGTACGTGACCCAAGTAATGTAATCCTAAATTATTATCATTAACATGACATTTAACGTCCAGTTGACTTTTGTCTCTTACGGTTTCCTTTTCAATCTTCTGCGCGTTAGCAAGTTGTTCTCTTCCTACGTCGTGATTGACCTTCAATTCAATAAGCCGAAGTTAAAAATGCAAAATCAAACTCCGCCAGACCGAATGATTTGCTCAAACTACTTGAGCGACTTGTATTTATTGTAAGACGGGAGAGATCACGAGTGGAGTCGAAGCGAAGAAAGAAACGAGAGAATAAAAGGGAGCAAAGGAAAGACAGGGTTATTAACAAATTCATCGAACGAAAGAAACAGTAAGTCAAACAGTAAATGACGCGAGAAGAAGGCACCAAAAAAAAAAAAAAAAAAAAAAAAAAANGGGGGGGGGGGGCGGAGAGAATCGGATGGAAGTATTAAAAAATGCAAGTGCCACATCTAGCCAGCTGAAACACGACCGTTTGCCGTGACGCTTATTACGTCGAAAAAGTAACAGCGCGCATAAAGAAGCGGACGGATAAAACGCGGCCGCAAAATATGCGTATCATAGATACGTGGCTCGTTTTCAACGAACGATGGGAAATAGGAACTGTGAATTTCGCGCGTTGGACCTACGTCCTCGCTACATCCAGTCCGAGCGATGCGGCGAACGGGGGTAGAGGGAAAAATATGGCCGCGCAAATACGTTGCGAGTTTTGCGTGCATACTGGTCGGTGGATACAAATTCCGTGGAATTCCCGCCGGTGAAAAACAGGGCCTGAATGGCGGAAATTCTGTGCCCGGAATTGTTCTAGTAATTAAGGGGTTGGCGGGGGATAGGGGAGGAAAATGAACGAGGTCGAAGCGCCGGTTAATTGTATCGCGGAGACTTAGAATTTTGGCTAGTCGTTGTCTTTAAGCCGCGAGCGTCACTCTCAGTTTTTCTCAAAGTTTTTCGTACTTTTCAAGCACGTATTTAATTTTTCGTTTTCCTTTATTTGATTTTAGTATGAACGAATGTATCTCTTTATTTCAGCTTTTCGGCCTAGAAATAGACCTCAGACATTGTTCTTTACATTTTGTTTTCCGTTTTTTAATTGGGCTTGGTTGTCAAATTTTCCCTTATTACTTTTCCCTTACGTCTAGTATTGCATGCTTTGACCTAACTTTATACTATAGATATAGGCTAATTAGACTAATAGAGAATGATATTTGCACACTGCCTCTACAATATTTCTCTTTGGTGCTTTAGTTTGGTGCTTCACTTTAGTTGTGTCTTATTTGATTTTAGTAGGAAATAAACGGAATTGTACTCGTTAATTGTATCATGGATTGGTTGGTTGTTGAGCGAATTAGAATTTTAAAAGTGCAAGCGTGTGTTTCTTTAATTTAACTGCTTCAAGTTTTACCTCGAAATTGCTCGATTTTTCTTTCATTAAGCGTTACGGATGTATGTACGTATGTCGTTTGGAGTGTTTGAAAACGAACGAGCTTGAAGTTGTTTGATTGTGTCATGAACTTGGAATTTAGGATAGTTGTTGAATGATCGTGAGTTTGGTTATTCTAATTCTCCACTAATCTTTTTATATTTTATCATCTAGAATATTTGTATCCTGATATTCTTCAAAGAGAGATCCTTCTGGCCTTTAGTTTACTTGTTTCTATTTATAGTTAGAATCGTAAAATCTCAGCATTTAAAGGACGAGAATTGATTGGATTAATCTTTCTTCGGAAGGATCGAAAATGTTTTCTAAATGTGTAATTGAAACGATGAATTTTCGCGATTTTGGTGATCAAGAGCCGCGTAATCTCGTGAATTATAGGATCCGTTTCCCGTGGAAGGGCAAGGGCGCGAAGCTCTATAACACCAATTTCTCGGTTAGATTCTTGCAAACAATAGGATCGTATATCACGGTCGCATGGCTGACGGTGTCTCATACTTAGGATCATAATTGGACCGCCGATGAACTCAATTAAGTAGAATGTATGAGTGGACCCCTTTAACGAGCTTTTCTACCCGACGTAACCCATCCCTCCGTTACCTATAAACCAATTTAACCGTCGAATAGCTAGCTTAAAATTATCCTCACCGATTGAAAAGTCATAGAAATCACATTTTTCGAAAGAAATTTTTTATACTTCTACGTGCTCCGTTACTCGGATCTAAGTATTTTCTAAAAAAATTCAAAAATGGACTCTTTTTGGACTTTATAAAACGACACTTGGAATAAATTTTGAAGTGAATTAAATTAAATTTCAATTAAGTTTGAAGTAAATTTAAACCAATGAAGATTGAAATCAATAAAATTTCCCTCCAAGATAAAACATTAAATTTATAAAATGACAGAAAAATATATAATAGGAATAAATTTTATAATTGTCGATAGGAAAAAAATTTGTTGTCATGATGATTTTTCATAACAAAAAATTATTCAATTATGAAATGGAAATATTCTTATTTTTATAAATAATATTAGTATAAAGAAATTTATTAGAATTTTTAAATTTATATTAGAAAATAATTATTAATAATTAAAAAAAATATAAGTATAATAGATTATAAAGATGAAATTGAATAATATAAAATTCTAATTATTTTTGTAGAATTTTTTATAATATTTAATAATCTAATTATTAAAATTATTGAAAATTCATAAATAATTCATTTTATTATAAAATTATCAATTATTAATAATAAAATTATACAAATATATATAAAAAAAATTAAATTTTATTTATTTATATAATTAAATTTAAAAATTAATAAACTTCCGTCTCAAAAGAAAAAAAAAATGAATCCACGCCATTTTAAAGAAACACTATGTTGCCAATAAAAATGAGAAAATTCCATAATAAATTCGATAAATTGAAACTTACGCCTAAAAAATGTCGTTCTCGACCCTCCAACGTCCCTCAGATTTATCAGTCAATCAATTAAATTACTCTCTTTATCTGTCGCCAAAAAGCAGGGTTTCTCGCGCGCCATCCCTCTGGGCTTCATAAATATCTTTCATCCAGATTCCGAAAGCCGGAAGGCACTCTAATATCCACCGTGCGCGGCCATGGTTACAGCTAAAATCGTTTGTCCGAACCTTCCTCCTCCAGCGATCGGTTTTCATCGCACGCTCGGGCTCGTTTCCGCTGAGAAATCGCCCAGCCCATAAAACTGTCCGTGGCAACAACCGCTCCGGTTTCGTTCACGATTTCACGCGAGATCTGTCTCCTTTGTTTCGGCGGATCAGCCCGTAATTGACCGGTCCATTATGCAGGTCGATTAGACAATCGTTCGAGTCGCCGCGAATGTTTGACCTTTTCTTCTTTTTTTTTCTTTTTCAAATTCTTTCGCCGCCATTTTGCAGAATGTTGTAACGGGGGAAGTTGTTGCTTTTGATTTCGTTAAAATTCTCACCCTCATTCTCCTTGGCTTTCTTTCGGGATTTTCGTGCATTGTGTAGATGATCGTTGTTTTGTACATCGAAGCCCTTTTGTTTCTTTTCTTTTTTTTTTTTTTTTTCTAGAGAGGGAGATAGAACCGGTTGAAAGGGTTGTTTCGAGGGAATTGTTTCAGTAGCGTGGACTCGTGCTGCGTCAGACTCGACGCGTCAGCTTTATTACACGTTCTCACTACTTGCTTAAGACCTTGGATTAAATACTTTGCACTTTGTGATTTCGGTCATGTTCCAGGAGAATTTGATAATCTGTTGTTTATTGTTTTCACGCCAATTTCGTTGAAATGGAACGTCCGTCGCGTTGTACTCGGTTTTTTTTTCTCTGTCGCAGTCTTTGAATCTTTATGCAGGGATTGTGTCCTTGGTTTGACAAGCGAAAAAAATTGGGAACGGAAAATTACGCATATCCGTTAACTATCGTATCCGTTTTTTCTCTCAAGTTCTCGATGGAAAATATTACGAAACTGACGTTCTCGAAATTCTCAAAGGTTTCACTACAGAAATGGATTATTTACAAAATAATAAATTGAAACAAAATAATAAGTTGAAATTATAAATGAATATAGACAATAATAAATAAGTATAAATTTTGGGCTGATTGTCTCTCGAATTGAGTGAATTATTTTTGAATCGTTTGAAATTAAATTTCAAACATGTCGAAATGTGTACCATTAGTATCTAATGGCAACAATGGAAATAAACTGTAAAGAGTAAAAGTTTTACGAATCGAAGAGCGATTGGATATTTTTTTGGGCAGGAGAGATTGGCAGTGTTTGGGGGAAGAATCGAGGAGAATTTCATCAAAGTTGTGTTGCGAGGAAATATTCAAACACGCGGCCACGAAGGTATCCTCGAAAAGAATCGCAACAAGATGAGAAACTCATCGGAGAAACTCGTCGCGGAGACACTTGAAGTTTTTCCGCGAAAAACATTTGTATCGTGAAATGTTTCTTGTGGATTTGCCTCGACTTCCGGTTTTTGCTGGCGGAAGTTTCAACGTCCTCGGAAGACACACACACATACACATTTTCAACTACTGTTTCTTTATCTCTTTCTTTTTTCCTTGAGACAGGAAATTACTCAATTTACAAATTCTTTATCGCAAAGAACAAGAGAAAATTTTTGAAATTTGTGACAAGGAATAGGTATATATTTTATTTTGAAGTGTGCCATTTATTGTTGTAATTTGGATGTACGAGCCTCTTGGAAGATCTAAACTGATCGATTCTCAATTTCATCTCATTGGTCAAAAGGATCAATAACTCATTTGCATGGATTTATTGAAACATATACGACAAGAGTATAAGCTCTAAGATAAATATACGTATATTATTAAATATATTTAAATATGTATAATTGTATACTGTTATACAAATATACATAAAACAATAAACGTACACAAATAAAAGTAAATTATTTAATAATGTGCATTACTATAAGTGGCTATGTGCTATATATTTAATTACAGATTTAAATATATTTAATAATATAGTATAACGCATTAAATTATATAAATATATAAAAATTATATAGTATAATTATAATTAAATTTATTATAATTTTATTATAATTAAATTATAATTAAATTATGTAATAAATTATATAATATATTATAATTAAATTATAATTAAATTATGTAGTAAATTATATAATATATTATAATTAAATAATATATAAATTGTATAAATGCATTAAATTATATAAATAAAATTATATAGTACAATGCATTAAATTATATATTATATAAATTATATAAATGCGTTAAATATATAAAAATTATTAAATACCTACGTCTAAATAAAATAAACCCACCGTGCAGATAATTCTGTTTCTCGTTGTTGTCGTTGTATCGAGTGAATTTCATCCAATAATCCATTATTCTATCAACGATTGAAAATTTTTCTCGCGAAGCACTTTTATGTACCCGACGATCGGAAACACGATTACTCGTTGTTTGAACCAGGCTGGATTAAAACCTCGAAATGACCATCCCCACCGGAGGAGCCATTTCGCGTTCCAGGAAAATTAAAATCGACTCGACGACAGTTCAAATATTTCCTCGAAATGGGATCGGAGAACTTGCAAGCGGGATTAAAGTTTCGCAGCATTTGGACAGGGCTTCGGTTTAAGGTTTGTCCCCCCCCCCGCCACCTCGAACGAACCCAGGCGAAATTAAAATTAGCAAAGTTCAAACGGCCAGTCGGGGAATTCTCGCGCCGCGGTATCGAACGGAATTCAATTAGACACGCGGCAATGACTTCTCTCGCTTTCGATTCTGCTGGTTCAAGGGTTAATCGGTGTGATTGACTGACCTGGTGGTAGTTTTGGAAACTTTTTCCATTTTCCTTTCTTTTTTTAAGTTTTCGAACGAGTAACAGGTGAAGAAAAACAGAGAAACAAACAGATTTTTGTGTTTGTTTAGTAATTAAATTTGTTTCTATTCGCTTTATTATTTTTATTTTGTTCAAATTCACTTCTACTGTTTTACATTACTTTTTATTTATTTATTTTATTCTGCTTTGAATTTAATAATTGAACAAACTAAAGATTTTTAATATAAACGAAAGAGAGGAAGAATAGGCGTGAATTAGAAAAAGAGGGATTTTATAAAAGTTTCACAAAAAGTAAGAAATGGAACAAGTTACGAAAGATGATGGATTGTTACGGTGAAACGAATCGATGGTAAATAAAATTATCTGCATAGAAAATAGTGAAACAAACAGTATCGTCGTGTCTTTAAAATTTTGGTGAGATTAAAGCCATCGAGTTCAAAGTTTGACAGAGCTTACTCTTGCAACTTACGTAATAAGTAGGAAAAATTAGCTTGCAGCCGTCGTTATGCAAATGAAGATCTCAAAAAGTCGCCGGAACTAGATGAAAGAAATTAAGGAAACGAGGTACAGTGAAACGAAGTTGGACCCTCCTACGCGAACGAACTAATATTATCAGTGCTGTTTCACAAATGACACAGGTCGCTGTTATTATTTAACTTTCTTACATATAATGGTAACAAGTTTCGCGATTTTATTAAAATGAGCAAAACCGAATTGCTGCAAGCCACCTATTGCTGTTCCTGTCTAACATAAAATTGCAGGCTGCCAAGAAGTTATTAACAATTAAAGTGTAAGATGGAATTATTTAATTGCTTTGTAAATTAATGTAAATGTAAAAGTATGTACAGATATGTTTACAAATTTTGGAGAAAGTTAAGAATACAAAAATGCATGATGTAAATAAAGAAGAAGTCACGTTTCACAGTGATTTCAATTAGATGTATCTTTTACGCCATTTAGCAGGAAAAGTTTTTTTTTTGGAAAGTAGCTCGATGAAACGAACAAATATTTTTTGAATCTTCATAGTTAAAAAAGATACATAGAGGTCACAATAAATTATCTTAGAATATATATTATCACAGGTCGCAATAAATTATTAAAAATACATGTTATCACAGGTTACGAAATTATTCAGGGTATTCAAGACAAAAGATTACAATAAATACCGTAGATATGTTAATCAAAGTCTCTCTAATCTGTCTTTGAATCTTTTCAAACTTGGTCACTCATTGTTATTGGCATAAAAGTCGATTACAAAAAGATGAACGTGTTTGCAATAAATATAACGAGAGTCTCAGCATTTGTTAAATTATTACTCTTAAATTAAGAAGATTTTTCAAATATAAATACTGGAATTTGAACGTGAGTCTGCTTCTTCCGAAGAAGATCATCGTAAAAAGAATTATCTCTCGCTTGCTGAGTCAGATCGCGCGAAAACCACGCCATCGCGTCCACCCCTTAAAAACACGAGAATTTCAGCGGCGAATGGCCGTCGATAAAAAGAAGTGGCCATCAAATATTAAACTTTAATGCGTTTCCACTTCTCACATCGCCACCATCCTCTGTTTCATCGTACGTGGACCACGCAGGTGGCCTCTCGTTGAAATATTCACGTTCCTACTCTGTGTGTACTTTGTGCCCTACACGTACACGGGATGCAACTTTATTCAAGTTAAAAACAGTTGGAGCAACGAAGAAGATTTCGAGAAAAGTAGCTTCTCACCGTGACGAATGATTTTTGTTCGAATCTTCATCTTTTGAATTTGAAACAGAACAGATTCACTATGGTAAGGATTTGTAGATGTATCGGCTTTGGTTATCGTATGTACGTTTAATTACTAAAATTCATTACGTTGTTAAGTAAAGTTGTTACTTGGTTTACTCGTGTCTCGCGTTTGCACGTGACAGTGTGATTATTTCACGTAGCAAGTAAATTGTTGGTGTCACGCAATAATTAGTTAGGAAGAAGTTTTGAGGATATATCGGGGAGACTGAAACTTTCTTATTTGAAGAAACTTTGGAGGAATTCATTCGTCGAGATAATTTTTGAAGAAGAGAATGCTGTAAATTTCAATTTTAATTTTAAATACCGTGACAATAAATAAACACGATAATAAAACGATAATATATTTTACATATTTAAAGTAGAAAGAAAACACGATAATAATAAATATAAATGTAACGTAATAAAATCTACAAGACAAAATGCATTTATGCAAAATATAATATTCACGTATAAACACGTATATACACTTTACACAGTACAAAGAAATATATTTATTTAGTAGAAATTAATCGAATGAGGTAGAATATCGAATTCAGTTCCAGAGCTTAAAACAAACACATATTTTGTTCGTAATTTATCAGTAGCACGTGTGAACGTTCATGTGCAGCTAGTTTACGTGTATGTTCGCGTGTACTTGCGCTCTTGTTCGTACTCGTACGTGTCCAACTGGTCAGTCACGTACGTTCGTCGGAAAAACCATCGGAAATGAAAGTTTAACGTCCTACGAAGAGCATTGGATGCTGCTACTTCCGATATTCTTTCCTCTATTTTTGTCCCTCGCAAGATGGTCGTTCCCCTTTTTTTACGAATCGAAGGAGCATGCGTCGCAATAATTTCGTTTTTCTCTTTTCGGAGAAAATTTCGGACAGGTCCCTGGAACTTAAATTTAGGTTGATGTTTGAGAATCGAACTGAAAATTTAGTACTGAGAGTTTAGATGGACATCATTGGACACCATTGAGAAAATGCAGATTTTACGTTCATCTCATTTTGGAGTTTTTAATTTCGATTGAATTCTATTACTCCGTAGATCTCTGTCAGGAGGAATATAAAAATAAAAATTAAATTTTTGTAATGCAATATTTATTATAATACTTCGCGATGTCACTGGGATGTGTTAAACGTTGAAATTTGAAAATTAGATGAGAGTTAAAATTGGGGATGTCACCAGCAAGTTAGGAATATTACGTGTTAGGATCAATTGAATAAAACAATTAGGTGAAAAAAGCACTCAGTTCTATTGTGCATGATGTAATAAATACTACTGTATATTGTACATGATATTTAAAGATTGGCGAATGAGATAATGAAAATTTGGGAAAATCAACGATTGAAAATGTTAGACGTTGGAATTGATTGAACGATAAAGTTGAATGTTAAAACTATTCAATCGTTGGGTACAATAGTTAAGAGTACAAACCATTAGTTTCGAGATTTGAAAATTGATGCACGTCAGAATCTGGAGCATTGGCGATTGACAGTTGTGATGATTAATAGTTGAAATATTAAAATCGATTTCAAATAAAGAAAAAAACGACTGATAACTGACGTGAATCTGCGAATAATCATTCAGATTTAAAAAATTCGTCAACGTCGTCGCTTGTAAATTAGAAATTCGAAATTTTTCTTTGACATTTTCTGTTTTTTTTTTTTTTTTTTTTTTTTAAAAAAAATTTTTNAAGCTAGTAGGTCTTGGTGTGGGATGTTGGTTTCTTTTGTTTGATCGATTGTTGCTTCTTTGACTAAGGAGTCGGCTTGTTCGTTTCCTTCGATTCCTTAGTGTGACGGGTTCCAGGTGATTATTATATGTTTGTGGTCGTTAGTAAGTTCCGAACGGTTGTTATTGTCGCAAACCATGGAGTTTTCGAGCAATTTATATACGTATGTATATCTTGAGTCGTCGAGTCACAAAACAAAAATTTGCGTCTGTTGCACGAAACGTAACAATTGAAGAAGCTTCGATTTTGTGTTCAATTAAATTCGCGTTAAATCTTTTCGAACGAAGGCGTCAGGGAGGAGGTGTGCGAAGCAAGCTGATCGAAAGTTGGAACCAATGTCAACCATTTCCCGGACAATTTCGGGAAATAGCCGGCGCTATAGTATAGTGTAATAGCTCGAAATTTCTCAAGAGAGACGATTGCAACCCCCCCGGTTTTCCCACTTGTGCGCTTTTATGTTTATGACTCGTTCGTTGATCGGTCGACAGGTAATTCGGATGAAATTCGAAAGCACCCCCTGGCCACATTATCGGATATCAGGCACCGATTTTCAACCGCTTTTCGCAAAACTGCTTTTTATCTCTTTTATTTTATTGTAATATCGCCGCTCCCCCTCTCCGTCTATTCTTCGTTCGATCGATTGGATTTCACAAATGAAATTATTACGCGCACGCGACAGTAGTCATTCCGGGTATTAAATCGTTTGCGCTGATGTTTTTCCCTTTTTTTTTTTTAATAAATTCAACAAATTACGTGAAATTGGATGAAAAAATTCGTACAGGATTGTCGAATGAAATATGAATGTAATATATTAATAATATAATAGTAATAATATAATAATAATATAATAATATAATATAATATAATAATAATATAATAATATAATATAATATAATAATAATATAATAATATAATATAATATAATAATAATATAATATAATATAGTAATAATATAATAATATAATATAATATAATAATAACAATAAATAATATAGTAATAAAAATACACCTATAATGTTAATAATGTTAATACACCTATAAATGTATAATATATTACATTTATTAAATTGAATGTGCGATTTAGAAATTGTATTATCTACCAAACGCGATACCAAATAAAATTTTTATTAAAAATGAAATGTCCATTCTGAGTTTAACCGATCTGTAATAAAATAAATTGTTCGAAAAACGTTGAAGTATTAAAAATTTTTGAGCGAAACTGTGAAAATTTGACGAAGCAAATGCCAACGATTGTGAAATCTCTGATTTGTTTTTTTTCTTCTTCAGGTATTGGCTCGATCGCGGTGATTTCAAGATGACCCTTCGTTACATGAATTTGCTGAAAGGCGCGCCAAAGTCCATCGCCAGAGACTGGATGAACGAAACTAGGATTCTTCTGGAGACTCAACAGGCGGTGGACACGCTGTTGGCGTACGCTGGTGCTATAGGTCTAGTGTTCCTTGGCGCTGGAGATTCGAAGGTCAGTCAAAACGATTAGAGCGAAATAATATTAAAAAAAAAGAGATAATAGAAAGGAATAATTTGTAAGGGTTGATTTTCCGAAATTGTAAGATTTGTTGTCAGAATAAGAAAATGGAGCGTGATTTTCAAGGATGATTCCAGTAACATTGTAGTCTTTTGTCTGTCTCTCAGTCCTATTTTTAATTCTATAAAATGTCTGTTTCACAATCTTTTTTCTTTCTTGTTGAATGTTGGAAGAAAAGACGAATGATACCAAGTACCATAATCCATGTGCATTTTGCAGTCGCAGCATTTCGAATGGATACTTTCTCTTTTCTTGTACATACGTGAACACCTTTCGTCATTTCACGTGAGAACGTGGAAGAATAAGAGTGTACGAAAATTGACGAGTTTAAAGCATATTCTAGTATTTATTTTGCAGAGCAAAGATATAGAGGACATAATGCATACGTGAATGAAGTTCTATTAAAATATCTTTCAAGCTGATCCTTAAATTTTTTTTAAGTATTCATAGGAAATTTGAAGCTGCAAAAAGAATGCGTGCAGTAGCGAAATATATATACATATATACAGAACGTCTAAAGCGTGGAGTATAATGTTGTAATATTCAGCCGACGAAACAAATTTTTATTGAGGTTCCATTTCCTTCCAGTTTATAAAAATCCACAATCTACCGACCATTTTTTGATCATGCATCACTCCACTACTTTTTAACGTGGAATGACGAGAGTGAAACGTATTGTTCGACGCATGTAAACAAAAAAAAAAAAAAAAAGAAAAAAAGAAACGAACGTTTCATAAAAAAACCAGACCGGTCCAATTTTCCATGGTCAAATTAATTCTCACGCTCTTACAAATTATACACAATAGAGAACAAAAGACACTTTGTGTTATAGGGGGAATTTTTCTATCGTTTCAATTAAAATTCTGTCGAGAGTGTCGCGAAAGAATGTTTATTTTTCTTTTTTACCTGATATGAAATTTCGTCCTTGAAAAGTTTCACATAAAAAGAGAACTTGGAACGCAAATTGATAGTCCGAACAATGTATTTTTCATTGTTTATAACGAGACATAGTGACTAAATATAGCGGATTATTTAACAGAATCTTCGAGATGCTTTATTTACAATTTTTGGTTGAACCTTCTGTTTTCTTCCATTCCATTTGATATTTTTGATTCTTATTTGATCGAGTATTGAGAAAAAGAATGATTTTTGTTGCCTTTTCGCGAATTTTTGGGTATTTCTCTTTTTTCGAACAGTGTAATCGCTTCGTAAATAAGAAAAATAGCCTAAATTTATTTCTCGGAGATTAAATACCTAATTATTTTTTTACGTTCTTCTTCACAATTTATTTAATAAATTTTTTTCTTCTTCGAATACCCTTCACCAAACATCTCCAAATATTTTTTCTTTTTTATCAAACTTGCTACGATCTTCGAATTTTCGTGCCCCGATCTTCATTCGAAGGAATGAAAAATCTTGGAACATTATGTGTCGTAACGATTGTACATAAATTTGATAAATTCAATTTTAATCGATTTTCACTTCAAACCTCGACGAGATAAAAATCTCCATAGTTTGAAGATTCGCTTCTCTTTCGTTGAGATTCGCATTGTCTGCGAAGAAAATTCACCGAAATTAGAGGCCAGAGAGTTAAAAATGATCTTGTTGAAGATTTGTTTAACGATAGAAAAATACGATTGGGTCAAACGTGAGCCGAAGAACGTAGCAAGGTTAATCCTTCCAGTGGTGTGTTGCACAAACGCTCTAGTTATAACGTTGTCAAATAAATTAAGAACACGATAAATCAAGAGAGCGTTGAAAGATTTTTATGCGGACGGTGTTCAGAATTCGAGTGTCTGTTACATTTCTCAAACATACCTTTACAGATATAATGATTTTTTAGATATTAAAACGACTGAATCCAAATTCTTCAAATTTTGATGTATGCCAAGATTCTGATTCTGAACCCATCTGTTTCGAACTACACTCTCGCTCGAAACTCTCGAAACAAGCTTCGAAACTAGAGGAAACAATATTTTTCACGACAAATTTATTGATATGTTAACAATTGTGTTGCAAAGTTATTGTTATCTACGACGTATATTAACGTCAACAAATGTTGAAAATAAAAAGATTTTCCGGGCGAGAGTGCGTACCACTCACAATGAAAAGTTCACCACTGGAAGGGTTGATCATCCTCTTCTTGCAGCGTTAACAGTATGATCCACGATTTTTTGCTTGCAGTAAAAAAAAAAAAAAAAAAAAAGAAAAAAGAGGGTCGACGTCGGCGAACAACAAGGCGGGAGGCTGTAACGAGGAGGAAAGGGCAGCAGCGGTCGACGTGGCAAATCAAATTCGCTGCAGGTGGTTCGACCGAGTCGCAGCTGAATTTGTCACTCGCAGGCACCGCGGTTTTTATGTTTAATTGATTTATGGTACCGCACGGTGATGTAAAAAATCGCCGTGACGCGCGTAGCTACGCGTGTCGCGGCGATACGCACCGCGCCTGCCATTATAAATCGCTTGTCCATGACGTAATTATCCGCGCCCGTCCAAGGGTGTTCCAGATTCGGGAACACGTTCCTCGCGGATGCGCGATTGAAATCGCTGCCGATTACCAGCACGTTTAAACGCTTGCGATCGATAATGTACAAACGTGGAAATTTGTATATAAATTGAGTAGAAACAAGAGTGGAAATTGTCGGGCGAGCGATACGAACGGAATCGACGGTGATATAGGTCACCGTGATAACACTACAGTTCTTAATTCGATCGTTATAAATCACGAAATTACCGTAATGTTCGGAATTACGAAACGAGCCGGCTCGATCTCTGTGTTGTCGTTATAATCGAGCGGACTTGTAATTTTAGTTTAATAATTGATAGAAATTTATACTTACCGATTAGAAAGAAATGTTTATTTGACGAGGTTGCGAGATGACAGAGGATAATAGATAAGTATAAATTTGATACGTCAACGTATGATGCATGATAGCCTAAAAAATTAAATGGTATCTCGCCGGTTCCAATAGTTCACTCAAGGGTTAATTCGTTGTTCGGGAAGTTTGTAGCGTTGACTACGTAACCTTTTGATCGTCATCGTGCTATTCATAACCTCATTGAATGTTACGTTTCGCGAGTAAAGTAGAATAGAAAAAAAGAAAAAAAAAAAGGAGAAAAAGAAAATCGTAATAGCCGTCGAAAGTTAGCGGCAGCACGGTGTAACCGTCAACGATATCTCTTCATCGGGGAACTCGGTCTCGCTCTTTCGACGAGCCGCGGCACGGAACGCGATCGAAATTTCGCGTGTTTGCAGATCGGCTCGGCGAATGGCTGCCATTTTTCAGGCGAAAACTTAGCCGCCCTTTCCTCGTCGGCGTGACTCTTTGAAATTTACAAGTCGATGTCGAATTGGCTAATACGCCAGGCGCCTTTCGCTTGCTTTATCCGTTCGATGATCGAAATAAATTTCAACCCCGATTATACGCCGTCGTCGGAACGAAACATTGTAAGTCGACGTTGTGCAAATTCGAGGAAACGGATTCGAGACGAAGTGGATCGATGAAGACAATTCTTTTTGTCAAGATTTCAAAACGGTTAGCTCGCTAAGATACATCGCTCGTTTCGGGCAAAATGATTATTAGAATATTGATCCCTTTATTTTATCGTATTTAGAATAATATCTTAACGTTATCTCAATGATATAAATTTGAAGTACGACACGTATGCAACTATAATTATAATTAAAAATTACGAAACAGAATGAAAGAAAGATTCATGAGGAATCTTGGAGAGAAATATCACGAGAGGAATGAATAGAAAGATTACCTCTAATGGTTCATTTCTAAATATACGACTTGAAAAAAATTTTTTTAACAAGATCATTGATATACAATTTGCATCATATGCCTGATTTTTATTTCACACAATACAGCTCTCATTTCTAGTGCAAATCTGAACCAGATTTTAATTCTATTGGGTGCTCGGTGATTTATAAACGGGTGTACAATTACGAGGGAACAAGAGCGTTGAGAACAAACGAAAAGAAAACAGTATGGCGGACAGAGGTGGTAGAATAGATAACGACAGAAAGAGAGAAAAAAAAGGGGGGTTTCAAAGTTGAACACGGTTGGCTAGTTAAGCGGCGCAACGGCGGTCAACCGTTGAATATATTATATTTTTAAATCATCGACACGCTGACTGCTTCCGTGCGCTGGCAGAAACATGGCCGCGTGTCTGGATACCTGTGTTAGAACTCATTGTAGCTACACGCGAAATCTGTGTGACGTGCCGGTGTATACAGGGTGTTCCATATTAATTTCTAACCGGATATATCTTGAAAAATTGTACAGCAGATCCGGCAAAAATTAAACCGCGCGCCGACGAAAATTGACCGAGAAGGAAATTCACGGGGAAAAATTGATACGTTACACGTGTCCGAGATATTTCAACTACAACTACGTTTTTTTTAAATGAAACTGCCTATCTTTTTTTCTCTCTCGTTTATATGCCTTTGATGTGTTTAAAAACAAAACAATAAAAAAAAAAAAAATGAAAAGAATTTGATCAAATTCATGATTAAAAAAGGATGGCGTGACAAAAAAAAAAGAAAAACATTGCGATAATTGGTTCGTCGAATCGGCATTCGTTTCTCTACAGTTCTTTGTCTTTCCCTATATATTTTTTTTTTTTTTTTCGTTCCGATGAATTTCCCTTTTTCTTTCTAGTTTTCTCTCGATATCATTTTCAGTTTTCTCTCCAAATCTTTTCGCGTTCCGCTCGCCGACTCGACGAGGAACAGAAGCTCTCAGCAAACAGAAAAATCACGGTCGAAATTTGAAACGGTATATTTCCCCGGAATTATTCATTTTCCGCGAAATAATATCCCATGGAATAATATCTCGCCGTACGCGTTAACCGGCGCGGAGGGGTTAAATGCACGCGGTGGGCAATCGTTCCGCAATTATCGAGGAAATAATCAGCCGAAAACGGCCGGTCCTTTTTCACCGGCAGGGGAGACCGTTCTTGCACACGCCCGTGAATAAAAAGTCGCGTTGAATTTCTTGGTCGGCTTTTAATACGGTGCGACACGGGCAACGGCGGGGATGAGAGGGGCACGCGAGGGGGATGAGACGACGCCGGCTTCGAAAATTTACGATTCTCTGGTTATTAAAGCAAGCTTGGGAAAACCGCAGGGCTCGCTGTTTAAAACGGCAGCTTTGGACATTAACTCGATTCTCTCCTCTCGTTTCTCCTCTCGCCGTGGCTTTTTCCTCGTTTGTTTTCCGGCCATCAGCTACGACAGTTTATAAAAAGCGACAGGTCCATCGAGGCGACGCACACTGCCGTTCCCATTTTTTTCTTTCTTCTGCTTTTTTTTTTTTTTAATGCTGTAATAATCAATAGTACGCCCCTACTAAATCGTATAACCAAGCTCTCCCTCCTCCGTCGTCGTCAATTTCACCGAGACAACGGAAGCACGTATAGGTTCTAACGTGAGTTCGTGCACAATGTCGTTGTCGAATCGATTCTTATCTCGCCGTCTTATCTTCTTTTCTTCTCCCCCCTCCCCCCCCAAAAAAAATACTTGTTTATGAAATGTAAACAGCGTTTCGAAGATTTTTATCTATTACAGAAGTCTGATACTATTTGCGTTCTTTATTCTGATTGATATTAGTACAGTAACTCTAGAAATCGTTACGTAAAAGAATGAGAAAGTGTTGCACACGGAGACCGTTTATTACATTTCGTAACGACATTTATATTATGTAACGACGACGAATAATTTTGTTTAAATGAAATTTTTCGAAATGAAAGAGGAGCACCTTCCCGACTCGTTCCTAATTTCGAAAATAATTTCCTGATTTCTTTGCAGCATAAAAAATAGCCACAACTTTCATAAATTTTTCATTTCGTTGACATTCCGCGTTTTCTACGGTCACCGGAGGAGGTTAAAAAAAAAAAAAAAAAAAAAAGAGAAAAGTCGAGTCGCATTCGCGAATGGAACGAAACGATCGGCTGTGTGATTTGGCTGGCAGGAGAGGTTGAATCGAAAAAAGTAAAAAATTGCTACGACACTATATCGGGCGTTAACGCGCGACGATCCAGACATTTCGTTGGCCGATCCCGCGATCCAACACTCGGCGCGAAATTTGAATAATGAAAAAGAAATCGAATTGCTTCGCGGAACGATGTTACGCCGGCAAATACGCGGCACAGATAGCCACGCGTTTGTATTCTTCGCGCTCGTATATGCGGCCCGCGTAAATGCCTCGCGTGCTCGCGCGCCAACGCATCTGGCAATTTTAATCCATCGCGTGTCCCCCGCGTGTTTTCGCGTTTACGATACATCGATAAAGCCGTGGAACTCGCGGCTCCATCGCCTACGATTTCTTTCGTTACCTCGACGTTGCTGCGAAAAATCATTATGTTTCTATTAGCCAGCTAGCTATAACGGAATTGTTCTAATGTAAAAAAAAAAAAAAAAAGAGTTGGTATTTTAAATCATTCGTTCAGGAAGAATATCGAATCACAATTACGTAAATTGGCAAAATTAAAAGTAGTAACGTCGTTTGCGTTCCTCCAGCCATTTCTAGCACCGGGAAATTTCTTAAACTCAAGGCAAATATAAAAGAATCGTTGCAAAAGGAAATTATAATACGGAATATGTAAATTGCGGAATAATTTAGAATATCTACTAGACTATCTCTCCTAATTGAGAATATTTAAACAAAGATCTTTCTCAAAGTATTGCAAGACTTCTTTCCTCGGTTGAAACGAAAGGAAGATTGTAAAATAAAAGATTCAAGTGTGACAGTAGGATTAAATTTATCTTAAAACTTAATGTTATATGTGTCATCTTGTTACGAAGAATGAACTTGCGGAATTGAGTCATTTATTCTTTGAACGTTAACGTCACTGACTAAACAATAAGATAATAACTGATAATAGACTTTAATCAGTTTGACTTCTGAAAAAAGTCAAAATTAAAAATCTCTCTCATGACGGATACATACTAAACGTATGTAAATGTCAAGACGTATAATATTCGTAAAAAAGCCATGAAAAGGGCCGGTAAATGTAAACGCGAGACGCGTAAACGTATTCAAAGCTTGCTCGCGGCTCTATGATTGTACGGCGAACCTCGTTAAGGTTCAAAATGATCGTAAACGGATGAACTGGCACTGGTATCTGTGCTAGACTTACCCTTCGAGGGCAAAGACTCTTGACCGTTTCCATTCTCCGGAGCACAGAAGAGTAAGTAAAGAAAGAGAAGCGGAAGGAGGATAATCTCTATAGTAACGTCTACCGCTTGTGATCGTGGTTAGAATTTTGTTGAAGTTACAAGAAAATCCTTGCTGAAACGAACGAAAAATTCGGAGATCCGTCTAATTTGTTCCATCAGGCAAGTACACTTTTACTCGAAATTTCGGAAAATTACCTAGCTGAAAGAAATAATTGAAATTAAACGATTTAGAAGAATTTCAGAATTCTTCAGAATTATCATTACTGTGAACCTTTGTGTAACTTCATTTCAGTTTTTTTTTTTTTTTTTTTTTTTATGAAAACAACTAGAGAAGTAGCAGAAAATTTACTTCCACTGTTAAATGTAACATGCTTCGTATATTTTTGTTGTGCGCATTCGCCGCATTTTTACGTTTCTAAATTTCACCAAAATCCGCAGTCTAATCATTACACTTGCAAATCGCGTAATATTACAGTGTCAAATCGCATAAACATTTACGACCAATTAGCAATTACTGACAGCAGTGGAAGAAACTTTTAACTCGAATAAACTGGAAAGATACGGTTGCGAAATTGAAGATGATATCGGGCTCCGAGACTCAGCAACTTTCATGGCATCCATACGATTGTATTTCCAGAGAAACGGAGCATCAAAAATATGTAAGGAACGTTGGAAGATGAGTGAAAATACGATGCAGCGTGGCGTAATATTGATAGCGTTTGTTCGCATACAGGATGTTGGTTCGGGTCAGGCTAGATCGAGTTGCCACGACGTGAATTGTACTGGTGCACGTTTCGCGGTAAGAACTTGAGATATAGGTTATATGCATCGCGGTTCCGTGTCTCTCGAGGTTATGCACCATAATTCATCGTAGCGCGGCCGTGGTGGCCTGGCAAAAAATGCTCGTGAAAATGCGGGGCCTGCTGCGCCATCTTGGCTGGCCATCTTGATTTTCGTGACGTTGGGAACTTTGATTATCTCGCTACGTCGACGTTGTAAATGAGAACAGTTTGTCCAGAATGCATCTCGCGGCGTTGGTCTCCCTTCATTTTTCGTTCTTATTCCGACGAGATTGAAAATTTGTTCCTGCCTTACGCGACTTCGCGCAGAAATGAATTTATTTGAACGTTAATGACGCCATCAGCCTCGGTCGCCGAAGTGCAAAGAGGGCCCCTTCTGCTCTTTAATTTTATTTACTCGCAGAAATTGTTATTGACCAGTTGCAGCTGTTTGGTCCAGTGTAAAATTGTTAAAAAAAGGGAAATGATTATTAGTTTCGAGCTTGCAAAAGCTTAGACCTGTGCAATGGATCCGTAGAGAAAATGAAGTGATGGTTATTATTAAACCGCTTTACGTGGAAATTTCATTCGGAGGAGAGCACTTTCGCGAAATTTCGTAGGGGAAGTTACGTAGCCGGGGCCGCAATTGACCGAATTCAAGCGTGGTCTTCCGTATCAGAACCGGCAACGTAGCGAGCATACGCCGAATGAGTGAAAAATGAAGCGAGTTAAAGGACCGGTCGCAATAACGGAAGAAAAATGAGAACAGATACGTGAAAGATATGGTAATGCGGGTAGAGAAGCTCCTCGGTATTTCTACGTTCCTGCTAAATGTACGACTGTCTTGACTCTAGCTCGATGGCTGGTTAACAGCTTTGTTTGCTTCTACCGAGTGACCAACCAACGTAAGGACAACTAACGGAATTAGAAAGAAAGATGAAACTATGACAATGCCAAAAATTTCATTTATTATAATATTTATTATAATTTACTTATTATTATAAAATTTTATTTTATTATACCAGTTTAATCCTTTCGGTCTTAATAGATTTTCAAAGAAAATGAGAAACATGGGAAATGAATGTTAAATTTTATGAGTTTCAATAATTAACGTAGCTAGTTTCCTTCGAAAAATCTATAGACCACACAATCTCACCAAATAAGTACGAACTGGTATTTCTATGCGTATTTAATCGAAAAATGAGACTGAAGAAGAAACATAGAGAAAAAAGGAGCAAATGGCAAATCTCTTTCTTCATATCCATCAGAATTTGATAATTCTGCGCGTCGATTCCGCGATTACTCCTTTTCAAGGCAATTAACGGCCAGTGTTTGTTCTCGGGCGAGTACGTCGGCTTCGTGGAAAGAAAACGAGGAGGAAATTAAAACGATAGGGCATAGGAAAACGGCGTGCTGAAGCTGAAGGAGGTAAGCCCCCGGCGCGTGCGGGGTATAGCCGGGGGTGTGGAGGGTATAGTCTGGACCCTCATGGCTAGACTCATTTTTCATAAGTTCGAAAAACACACCCGGGGCAGTCGGTGCGTAAATTTGAATTTCTCCGTGGCTACGGCCAAGGCACCGGCGCGCCGAGACTGTTCCTCGAGGGTAGGGGCCGCCTGCAAGAGCCATTGAGCATATGGCGCGGAATTTCGAACGACTTTTTTTCTTCTCTCTTTCTCTCTCTCTCTCTCTCTCTCTCTCTCTCTCTCTCTCTCTTTCTTCGTCGCTAGCTCTTAGGAAACATCCGGCGGAATACGCGGCCTGCGAAAACGTCGTTCCGTCTTCTTATTGAACCTGCCAAACGCCGCTGTTATGCAATCGTACCAACGATCGCACTTCACTTTGAGACCTTTAGGCGACCATCGATGGACTGTCGAATCGTTTCACGTACCCCTGCGTTACGATAGGAGAATAAGGGGCCACAGGGGGTTTCAAAAAAACGCGTTTCTAATTTTAATAAGCCTTTTTTCCTAGCACTCGTGATTTAAAGGACGCGCGAGAAGAGGTCAACTGTTGAAAAATGGGATTTCTATTAAATTCTGGCGTCTTTCTGGTGTCCAATTATTGCCCCCTGATTTACGAACACGCGACAAAAGGAAAGTAGAAATCTAAATTACAAAACAAACTGTTACGATACAAATTCTGTTAGGTTTCGTAAAAGCATTACTCCGGTGTATTGTGAAACAGCTCTTTCTTCCACAGGCTCTCTCTCATTTCTTTGCAGAAACTTCTTCACAAAACTTCGTAGCACGGAAACAATCAGGTCGACGTTGTTCGGATATTGTTCCGTGTGATTTGTGGGTTTTTCGCTTTTGACACTCGATTAATCTCGGGGATCTCGTTCGTGAAAACGATACTTTTGAGCAACGTAAATAACGATATCGCTGAACATTTGTTTATCTTTGTTTTCGATCACCGGTTGGCGTTTGATGCTTTCCCGTTTGATCGTTGGAAAAAGTACGATGTTTTGTAAATATAAATATAGAGGGCATAATATTTTGCCGGGGCGAAGGATCGATCGACGAATTTTTCTCAAATGGAATTCATTCAAAGTCTGCCGATCGTTAATTACATCGAAATTGGAGGATGTAATTATCGGTCTGGCAAATTATTAGATTAAATTAATCGTTGATTAAAGCGGCGAGGTACCAGTCGGTCGTTTAATATTAATTTCGAGGTACCATTAACACAGGTTTAGGGTTGAAAGGACAAGTAATTGGTATACGAACGTACATTTCACCCTACGTGACTTGTCGCTCTATCTATAGACTCGTCAACGTCCGACTAGATTGCACTAGACGTACTGGAAATCGGTCCGATAAAAGCGAAAGGATATACCACGCGTTTCACGGTTCTAATTCATTTGCAAGTTCAAATAGACCGTAACGTTTTCACGTATCTACTACGTGTACAAAACATCGCGATCGAGTTCAATTCGCGACGATCGTGTCGCGAATGATTACTGATATGCTTGCCGACTCGATGCGAAAGCTGGAATTTAGAACCTGCTGGACGAATTTAAAATCTCGGTGCCCGGAAACGGAACAGGCGAACAGGTGAACACGTTGTCCCACGGAGCGACGCGGCACCGATTCTTCTATCGTGGAGATTCATCGGTGCGAGCGGTCGCAACTTCGATACGCGGTTGAAAACACGAAAAAAAAAAAAAAAAAAAAATACGAAGGGCGGGCGGCGGTGGTGTCGCGGTGACCGAAAGCGAAGATAAACGATAGACTAGCTGCTCGTGCGTGAGCTTTCTCGCAACTCGGGTACACTATCTGGCCGTTTTGTCTAGACACAGGCCGCACCACGGTTGGAACTGGCTCGTGTACAACAGCGACAGGAAACCGTCTCGATAACACCGCAACTCGATCTCGAGCGTTACCAGGCCCGTGTTAGCCTGCATTTCCGGGTGTCTCCGCGCGCGCCTCCATGTTCCCCGTGTGCATATCCACCGGCGCACGTCCGTGTCGATACGCGTGCACGTGCACGTGCACACGGGGGATGAGCGTGTCACCGAGCCACGGCGAGAACGCATTCGTCATTGTTTTACCGGTGGAAGTGAGATCCAACAGAGGGAGAGAATAAGAGAAAGAGAGAGAGAGAGAGAGAGAGAGAGAGAGAGCAAACGGCTGGTTGCACTGTCAGCCACCGTAATTCCCCGAAGGGAGCCGGTGCTACAAGCCTCCCATAATCGAATACGAAGCTCTACTCGTTTTCGAAAACGCGACGTCGA
The DNA here is from genome assembly GCF_011392965.1 of Frieseomelitta varia. Taxonomy (NCBI): domain Eukaryota; kingdom Metazoa; phylum Arthropoda; class Insecta; order Hymenoptera; family Apidae; genus Frieseomelitta; species Frieseomelitta varia. Next base: position 252,921 of record NW_025110152.1, read on the forward strand.
AAACGGCCAATTATTAGCCAACGTTCGCAGCGACTCTCGAAGGAACATCGACTCGCGTTCCGCGGTCGAGCATGATCGTTGGTCGCGTGGCGATAATGTTCGCGTCGGCGAATTATTGGAACGCGATAAGCGGTGATTAAATAATTGCTGTCCCTCTGCCGCCGCTGTTGCTCGCGGCAACGACATTAACGCGATAATAGAGGAAGTAACGAGGATCGTTCGACCGTTATTTTACACGCGGTTTAGGACGGTTTAGAACAACGGTATTTGAGTATCGATCGTTCCGGCGTACCAGGCCAACGGTAAGCTGTGTAAAACGCGACGCACGGGATTCTCTGCGGAGTAAAAGCGCATTTGCCGGATGTCTTAGGAGTGTCAAGCCGAGGCAGCTGGATTCAAAAACAGTGAAAATCGCGAGACAAGAGGCAAGGGGTAGGACGTTCATCACTCAACTTGTCACTTACGTCCTCTCGTCGTATACACTGCGTTCTCCTGTCTTTTTCCACCGCCGTTGCTCCAACAACCGGTTTCCTATCCTCCGCGGCAAGCCTTTCATTCGACGATAACAACGATGTCGTCGTCGTCGTCAGCAGGCCTCCTTTCATCTGGTAAATCGTCTCGCCAACGAATGCGTCTTCCGAGGGCGAGCTGATCTTCGACCTTCCGGAAAGTTCAGCAAAGTGAAAGGACGCGCTTCCATCAAGGCTAAGGTAGTCGAATTCGTTCGAATTAATCCGCACGATCGAGCCCGCTTTTGCCGTCGAATAGTGGGCCGGACAAATTCGACTACCTGCCAGCGAACGATTGCGGAAGAAAACGATGGTAGTAGGGGACGAGACGCACGCGACGATAACGACGAAACAATCGAGTGCAATTGGTTCGAAATTGGTCCATTCGATGCAGTAAATATGATAATCGCGATTAACCGCAGAATAAACCTCGGACCCGGAGCAGTTGATTTTCCACCTCGTGTTGCGTTCGTCGAAAATTACACCTCCCAGCGAAGGTTTTTTTCTTCATCCAGTCGCGTTCACGCGAGAAATCTTTTGCCATTTCCCGCCGTGTCCATTTATTGGCACGCTAGTTCGTTTAATTCCGTCGAGATTAAAATAAATTCAGGCTGCCTGCGCGCGCGCTCCAATAAAGAGCCGGTGTACACGTCGGTTAATTAGCGAGCCGCCGTTGCGCCTGGGTCTCGATCCGAAAACATTCATTCCCCGAGATAATGTGGCCCGGCCCCCGTAACTTGTTACTAATCGTCGATACGTGCATCGCCAGTTTATTATAATTAGGATTACGCCGGCGAATCTAGCGCGATGTCGCGATCACCGGAAATATTTATACCGACGATCTTTGTCGGGAATTAATCTGCGACGCGAGATTTATGGAATTGATTTATGCGAATACTAAGCGCATTATAATGTCGCACGATCGCGGGTAATCCCTCGACACTTGGCCCGTAATTTTCTACGTGCAAACAGTTTCGTTGATTCCCCGTTTCCCCGCTCTCGTTTCGATGGAATTCGGATTTTCATCCCCGGATTGGATTAACAAATTTCCATCTCCTCTTCTTTCTCGTGTCTCGTTCGATCGCTGCCAACTACGCGAGTCAATTCTCCACGTGCCAGTGGAAAATCGTGGAAAACATTCTCTCCCGACGGTTTCTCCGAAATCGATGAATCATAGTTGAGCCGAGGAAAAAGTCAGACGTCGCGATGTCGAGGAAACCGATAAGAAAAGAGTAGGGGGGAAAAAAGAAGAAACTGAAGGAACGATTGCTCCTTCGTTTCTGTCTTCGATCGGTCAATCAAGCGAAACGTGATTGACGTGGCTGACCAATTCCCTGTTAGAAGAGAATTGGGAGTAAATTAAAGAAAAACAATTGTCGTAGCGTCGGATTCCTCCTCCCTCTTGCCATTCTCTCTCGACTGTTTCAATCTCGGCGAGCTGTACGGTGAAATCGGTCTCTCTTCTAATAAACCTAATAAACGTCAATAGTGCGTATGGAACAAGCAATCACAGGCTGTGTGCGTTCAACGTGTCAAGCTCTTTCCGATTCGACTTATCGTGGCGAGGGAATCGACTTCGCCCAGATATTTCGTTTGCGACAAACGGGATTTTGTTATTTTCTGCACGGTGGCAAACGTAATTTTCGTCTGCCGAGTTTATTAAAATTGCAATCTGTACTCGTATATACAGTTACACTGTTAGACTGCGAATATTTACGCAAATTGCGAAATTTCTATGAGCACAATTAAAATGAAACTTGAGCTGAGATTTATTTTACTTGTTAAATAATCGTAATTACCAGTTCACTTTTTTTTTTTTTTTTTTTATACTTTATATATTCTCGCATTTCGCGTGCATTCTCTTCATTTTTCCGTTTTTAAATTTCTCATGAATGCGTGGATCGCTGGTATCATTATTAAATCATTCGAAAAATTACCTCATCTTTGAATCATGGAATGAAAAAAAACACACACACACACACAGTTTCATTTCAATTTGTTGAAACTGCCTACAGACGCGGATTTTCACGAGGGATTTGAAGCTTCAAAAATGCACAGAATTTATTATACAAAATGATGAAAGCTATTCTCTGTAATATTATTGGACGTAATAATATTGTAAAACAACTACAAAGTAATATACCAAATAAATATCTTCAAATTGTGTTCACAGAGATTCACACTCTTAGTCGTGATCTGAAATTATCTGTAATTTTTTCACCATACAGTATGAAACTTTCGATGTAATACTCGTTGGCAACGTAGGGAAGTTTGTCAAAATTCTGAATATTCCGAGAACCGAAAAGCTTTGTGACAGAGAAGGATCAGACGTTTGGAATTCATCTTTCGCCAGACGGCGAAACATTTAATTAATTACACCGCCGTTGTTACACGACACCTCGTATCTCGTGCTGCCCCTTGTTCGCTCCTTTTGACGGACATTTCCACAGGAAGGTCGAGACGTTTTCACAGTTGTCCCTCTGTTCCTTGTGTTTCTTACCCCAGTTCTTCCGAAAGTTGCCTTCACCTCCGTTTACTGGCGAGCGGGCCGTAATAAACTTCAGGTTGTTTCATTTGCGTGCACACGAGGTAAATCGACAGGCTGATCGTTCTTGGTAAAGGTACAAGTTCGAACTGCGAAATTCCCCGTTCCCTGTGTAACTTCGTCCTCGAGAAGAACGACCCCCGAAGATCGATACAGCTTACCGCGTTCTTGCTTGACTCGGCGTTGCTGCGAAAAGTATCGGTTCGCCGAAGTAAAAGTACGCAGAAACCCATTTCGAAGCGAAAGGCACGAATTCTTGCGAAGCGGCTTTCAAATAGACTGGTTCGGCTGGGATTTTTTAGTCATCGATGGCAGATTGGAAACTCCTTCCAATTCGGGTGACAGATTATAAGCGAGGATCGATACACGATTTGTTAAAAATGCACAAGTAATATAAGTTTAGAACTAATTTCAGAGAGAGGTGTAAACTATCGCGTGAGTAACTGTCGACAGGATTGACATTCGGCTGGCGTCTCTTTCAACAGTGATTGATCCCGAGCGAGGATCCTTCACAAAGTGTCATGTCGGAACTAATTTTGGCGTAAAAGTTAAGTAAATTTTTGCGGAGTAAAACTATCGATAAAATTGGTCGAAGTTCTCGTGGTACCACCATTAAAAGTATCTGCATATTATACTCGTCATTCACAGCTAACATTCTTCTTACGTATTTCTTACGACTGAACCTCGCAGACATTTAGAATTGCAAATAAAATTTATCCTTAGACAAGCTCACGCTCGTACTTGAAAATTCGTGATTTTTCATAAAACTCTAAGCTTCGTGATACGAATGGTACAACATTCGACGTCCCAAAATGAGATTTTTGGAGGAATATTATAAATTTTATAAACGAGAGACAGAGCTGTTTAAACCTGAAATATCCTTAAGAATAACGCATTACGTGGCTGTTTTGAATAATGATCAAACACAGTACAAACGTTTTATGTCCATGCTCACTATCAAGCATGCACGTAGATAGATATACACGCGTGTATATCGAGAGGCGCGCCCGTACCATTGATTATCGATTCGGATGCAAATTCGGACGCGAATGATACAAAAGAAGATTGAGAACGAGGATCGAAATCATACGCGTCTATCCATTACGACTGATTTTGGCGATAAAATACTTCTCGTGGAATCATCGATGGCAGATGATCGACAGACTTCCCCCTCCCTCTCACCCCAAATTGAGAAAGAAAACGCGCGATCTCGAACGCGTTACACGTACACGGGCTGCGGACGAGAATCGCAGGCGATTTGTTAAGACAGCTTGTTAGCGATGTGCGCGTAGTGACTTTCAAAGTCACTCGACAGCCCGTGCAATCCGCAATAAATAGATAGGCGAGTATTAACAATGCGGGAACGATCGAGGGGGGAAGGAAGAGGAGCGTGATGACAGACACGTAGCGTTGGGGTTGGGAGGCAGGAGGCAGGATGGGAGGAGAGTCGAACGCGTCGCCTCGAGCCGCGGTAAAAGTTTTTGAAGTTTCCGATACGCAGGAAAGGAACAAAGGACAGGAAAGAACAAACTCGCTGGAACGGCGACGCGGTGCGTTTCGCCGAGTCGGCACTCGGTAATATCAAATCGGCGGAAAGTTGAAAATTCATTTTCCCCCGGGACGGTCTCTGCAAAGACTGCATAACGGAATTAAGGCGGACAGACAGATGGCTCGTTAAGGGTCGTGAATAACAAAAGTAGCAGAGACAGAGAGAGAGAGAGAGAGAGAGAGGAATGATCGCGATATGTAAATAATACGGAAATGTTAATCGAAAGATGTTTGGAATCGAAGGAGAGTTGTCCGATCTCGTGAATTCGATCGAAGAAACGACGATCGCAAGAGGGCGAAGGGGGGGCGTGCTGGCTGAACGATCCGACGCGAGGTTGAAGCGAGCTGGCTCGTTTCTCGAGAACGCTCCGCTCGGAAGAATGCTTCGAAGAGGATGGCAGACGGGTGGAAGCCGCAGGCGTCGAAAGGGGGACGGATCGCACGAAATTTGCAAGCAAATTGCCAATTCTCAGGTGGCGCGGAGACGGGAGTGGCGCGTCGGTAGATTCGCGTGGACAGCAGGTAGGTAGCCCAGCTGCGGCCGGATACCCAGGGGCCATCTCGTGACGGTCCGCAGCCCGAAATTCGTTTCGCGAATTGCCGACACGGCCGACAACGTTCATCAGGGAACGTCCGAGAGGAGGAGAGCCTTGAAAATATTCCTCCCCGTCCGGCTATTTTGAATTTACTTACAATTGCAATTAGAATTCGTTCCGCCGTCGCGTTAATTGAATTCTTCGTTTGATCGTTTCACTCTCTTTCCCCCCTGCCCCCCCCCCCTCCCCCGCCCAATTGCTTGAAAATCTTCTCGCCTCGCTTTTATTTCTTTAACGCGAGACGCGAAAGTCACAATCACGACGTCGTTTTACTGATTTGATGTTATCCAACCTGATCGGCCTGCCCGGGTCGGAGGAATTCTCCTTCTTCCGCATCGATTATTAATTTCCACGCGCTGCTCGTCCGCGGAAAGCGAGATAGGGGCTGCTTTAAATTAACTAATGCTCAAGCTCTTCTCGGAGTCAGACCCCGGCAAGGTCTTTGTATTTCCCGAAGGGTCCTCCATTAACACGAAGCGAGATCATCGTCTGCAATCGTACTTGTCCTTTTTAAAGGGGCCTTAAACGTCGCCGAGGCTCCGGCAAGAGATAAAAGCCCGCTAAGCTTTACGAACAATCTCGGCGAATTTACAAAGGACAAAAGGACCCGGTTGAAAACTGTTAACGCTGCTAAGTTTCGATATTGTTTCCTCTCGTCCACCGTCCAAGGAAATGATCGCCCGCCCTCCCGCGAGCCCTCTTACGATTACGACGTGAAATGTGTTTACGATAAACTGAGTCTATTCATCGCGAATTTCTGCCACGAGACTGTTAAAGCGAAGAAGATGTTTTACATTTAAAAGAAAAAAAAAAACTTGTCGAATCGCCAAGTTTCGCGTTCGCGCGAACAATGACTCTAACGTTGAACGGATGTTTAATTTAACTTAACGACGAGGATGGAAGATCGTGGAAACTTCTCTCTCATACGACGCAGCGTAACGGAGCCGGTTTGTTGTTTAAAAAACAGACTCTCAGGCGAGCAGGGAGCCGAGAGGAGATAAAAGACGTTTACTTTCCGCTGGGAATGACATTCCGATAATTGCATCGCGACGCAACGATCGTATCATTTGTGTACGAAACTGAAGATTTCGTTCGTGAAATCGACGTGAAATCCTCTTGCGCGATCATTGAAAGCGGTGAGCAGGAAAAGGAGAGAGGGACTCGGTCTTGCAAGCCGTTTCGAAGAGAGTTGGAAGAAATCCACGAAGAAAAGGAGGGGGGAAAGGTAGTAGCGAAAGAGCCTTCTGCTGACGTCGCTGGCAATCCCTGCGTTCGTCCAACCGAGCTTGCAGTTGCACATCTTGCAGTTTCGGTTTTTGCACTCCATTTCGCTCGCATACTGGAACGCAGTGAGCGTTTCTCTCTTCTTTTTCTTTCTCGTTCTTCTTCCACGCTTCTCACGCTTCCCTCTGTACATCTTTTTTCACGTTCCCGCTCCCTGCTGCCTTTCACATCTACGTGTCCTGTCTCCTTGCTCGATCCTTCGTTTCGTTTCTTCTTGCCGGAAGACTGCCTCTCTGCGTTACTTTGCTTGCCCGTTTGCAACCTTAACGTCGCCGAATCGTTATCTAATTAGCCGGATTATCGGGTTCTCGCGACGAGTTAACAGGTTATCTGCGTAACAAAAGAGAGAAGCAGAGTTTATTCATCGTTTATTCACCTTAATGAAACTCTCGTATTTTTTTCGTTTCGCGTTCTTATGAATTCCTCAGATCAATTTATAGCAGCTCGGGGAAGCAGACCGAAATTCGTGTATTTAACATCCCCCTTGTTCCGTTCACGTTCAATTACGACACTAACTAGACATACACTCTCAGATCCGCGTAAAGAATCCAAGCACGGTATGTCGCCGATTGCCCGAACGAAACTGTTGAGTCGCGTTCCACGTTGAGAGTTGCATGGGTACGACTCGCTGTAGCATGCTTCGAGTGATTGATTTCACGCTATCTGTGTTACAAATTAACGTAACAGCCACGTTGAAATGGTCAAGTTGAATGATTAAGTAGTTTAGTTTAATTTAGTTGAAAGCCCGACGTTTTCTTTCCTGAAGAATGACTCTTCACAGCCTGTTGAAGCAGGTGAAAGGGTGTGTTTCTATAATGATTGGAGTCCGACGAGGAGTGCCTTGAGATTATTTCTTGCCATCTTTTTACAAAAAAATTGGTAGTTGTGCAAAGAATGTATATATACATAATTATATAAATATTACACAATTATACACTTGTACAATTCGACGTTTGTTCAAAAGCGCTGCAGTTCGTCCGAATCGTTCGATAGCTCGCATAGAATCCAATTGACTTTCGTGTATCATTTATAATCTTCATGTAGCACCCTTATTCCTTATGAATTTCATTATATTCTTTTATTCAGCCGATTTCCTTTTACAACTGACTGCTAGCGATCGGATTCGATTTTCTTTTTCTCCAAGTTGCCTAGAACTGTGCTGTTACTCGTGATGTTGTTACGAATTAATCGTATATGAGTCGTCTGAGATACTTTGGCCGGGGACCAAAGTACGAATCGGAAATGGTACATAAGCGCGGTAAAAACGATCCATAGCTGGTATAATATATAATATAATATATAGTAGTATTGCAACATTTCTGCATCAATAAGTTCCAGAGTAAAAGTCTTATCTCGTTCGAATAAAATAAAATTTTTTTTAATTATATCCTAACAACGTTGCTCAACGGGCATTACCGTGCAGATCAGTTTTACAGATGGTAGGTCGTCCTCGAGCGTAGGTCGCGGCTCGGCGTTTCGTTGGAGTCGGCAAGGGTTGAACAGAAACCGAGACACGGAAAGGAGGCGGAAAGCAGCAATCGGTTTTTATCATCTCGCGGTAGTGGATATCAGCACGCGCTAATATCAGCAGTGTTACCGTTGCGTCGATTTTCTCTTCCTTCTTCCTCTCACCCTCGCATATTGATTACATAAGCGACCGAACGTACTAGCCACGCTAAAAACATCCGAGCTTCGCCAACCCTCTTAAACGCCGGTTTCCACGACGCGTACCGCAGCCATCCGCACCGTGAACACCAAGGCTTGTCACTGTTAAATGCGAAAGGATGCGAGAATGGGGCCAGGGTAACGCGGTGGGAACGGGCGTATTAACAGCCCCGCAGGAAGATTTTCTGTTCGGGCCGCGGGCGAAGCAGGAAGTTCACTTTGCGAATTTTACGCGACGTGCGTCTCTCAACAATCTTATTTTCGTCCCGGGTTCGCACGGTCGCGCGCGCTCGAAAGCTTCGCGTATGCAAATAATGGAACCCGAGTACTCTCGCGTTTAATTAACGGAATTTCCGCCCCTCTCTCCCAATCTCTCTTTCCCTCTCTCGTCGCTGTCTCTTTCTTTGTTCGTACGAGGAGATCCAATGAAAGCTAGCTTGCCGAACCTCAGGGACCTCATTCGCGCCGTGGCGAATTCATTTTTACGAAGACGCGTTACGTGGGTAATTACGACATCACTAAGATAATGTCTGTTTGCGGATTAGAGGAAGACCACCGTGTGTACAGAGCGTTTCAGAAACGTTAGTTGAAATTCAACTGGTTAGTTCAACACCATTGGCACGATTCTTACTCTTACTAGCGAGGGGAATTATCGTATGAAAGTTACCCGCTATTGACGCACCTGATCCCTCGCCGTGTTAATTGCTACACGGTATTTTCAAGCGTGTGGAGAAAATTTGTTCTTTTATCTACAGAGGCTCGCGAAAGATTGAAGGCTATTGATACATCATTATACCTCGATATCGAATGAGACTAGCTATAACGCTAATTAGATGCCTATACGTGTAAAATAACCATCCATACTGTAGATACACAGAGTGTAAGTTTGACTTTTATAAACGCTTTGTAATTTCTAGATAAATTTCCAAATTGGTTTCTGTTTCACCGTGATAACGACGACACTCGTGTTTCATTGCCAATGAAGCTTCAAATGTTCTGTAAAAAAGAAACATATTCATAAAAAGATTCTCCGCGGCTAGTGTCGGGATATTTTCGTCGGCCAGTGTACGATCAATGATTGCAGCACTCCTGTTTTGTCTTCAACTTCATTTAAGAACATACCGCTAGTGTATCGTTCGTAATTAAATTTCACCAGGCACCGAGAAGAAAATAACGCACAAAATTTATCGAGAAAATTTCATTAATGGTCTAGTTTAGTTTAATAGACCGTGACCGGAAGAAGCTTGTTTCAATGCGCATGCAAAATTTTATTAGCGGGTCAGCGGCGAAATATATATACCCGGGCGTACGCTGCCCGCTGGAAAAGGTAATTTGCATGCTTGCGATACGTAATTGCCATCTAACGTTCAAATTAAGGTACCAGCCGGACGAATAGTTAGACACAATTATAACTTTTCGCTGGGAGTATCGCGGCCAGCTCGGGCCACGCGTCCCATTCTCCGCCGAAAACCGCATTTATAACCGTTCCACGCGAATTTACCGTTGTTTTATTGCCGAGAATGTTAAAGACAAAATTGCTTTGTTAGACGCGTAGACGAAATCGTATCTCTTTCGCTGCTCCTTTGAGTTTGCCTTGACTATAATTTATATACCTTTGTGTTTATTTATTAAATGTAATTGATTTATGTACTTCAAAGTAAACGGGGAAATGAAACACGATCAAGGCAATTTTAAATGTTACACTCTGGAGAGTAGATAAGCAAAGATAGGATTACGATAAAATGAAAAGAATAATTGTTTCGCTTGTTCGAATTAACTAGTTAATCAGACCGGTTGATCATTTATAATTAAGAAGCTTAAAAGTTCAAATCAATCGAGATTACGTGCTAAGATTATAATCCTATGAATATAGCTTAGTTTATTTTTCGGTAAAAAAAAAAAAAAAAAAAAAACACGTGGAGAAGATAGTGGGTTTCTAGCTGAAAATCTTGTTATATCCAAGAGCTAATAGTTAACAATTGATAACTTTTTAAACATCCACCTAGAAGAATTGTTAAAATTCTTCTGGCTGAAGTTTATTGAAACGTACGATCTCATTGCGAATAGGGTTGCACATCAAGAGAATCGCAATTAATCCATCGTTTGAAATATTCGAGCTAGATAATTACACTTTATTCGCGATAAACTCCGTTGACGTGGAATCGACCAAATAAGCGGCAATAATTGTGCGATTAATTCTTCAAAATGCAATCGCGAGCTGTGCAGACAAATTGGACGCGAATCGCGTGACGACGTAATTGCAACATGACGAGCAGACGCAGGGGATAATCTGTTCGTCCTCGTGAAGAGATGACGTCTTTCATAGAAATTCAAGTTCTCGGCAATTAAATTCGCATTAAACGAAGAAGCAAATCACAGGCGACCGACCGGGCAGCGCTCGTATAATTTCATATACGTTTGCGAGAAAAACGTTTCGTTCGCGGTGAGAAGTGGCGGTCAGAGCGTAGAGCTCGCGAGAATCTCACGAGCGAGGAATAATAAATAATTGGCGAATTGTCAGAAGAGAAGAAAAGGCTCTCGGCGAGGGAGAATGGCCGCATTAATTTCGCCTCCTCGTGTTTTTTCGTATTTGAGAAATGCTAAAAGAAACGCTGACCAAGCGCCGGCGGGAAAGAGACGAACGAACGGGGGTGTTTTCGTTCCGCGCGCTGAGGAAAGCGAACGGCCAAGAAACGATGAAAAGAACGAGGGCAACCGGGTGCACAAAGTGCACCGGGGCGATTGTTATTTGTTGTAGAGGGTACAGTCGCCAGTATAAATGGAAATAAGAGGGGGAATGATGTACAAACACGTGTCTTGTATGGCCGTAGCGTTGAATAGACAGTACGGCTCGAATGCGGGGAACAATGTTGCATAACATGAAAGACAAAATGGACTGCTAGTCGATTTTGTCTCGCGAGCTACCCTGTTTTCGAGATTTATTTAAAGTCACACTCGCGTTCGTCTCGTCAGTTGTTCTTTTGGCTGACAAAACGGAAGAAGATGAAAACATAGAAACAGAGAAAAATGCTACCAATTGCTTGCTACTATTCTACTATTGACATTTTATACTGTACAGTACTGGCTACTGAAGTGAAGTTTTTCAAATTCTAATTTGATCAAAAGTGTGGTTTCACAGGATTCTGTTATATTTCGTAATATGTGACACTTTTTTTTAATTTTAAAAACTCTTCGCATTTCATTTCGACCAGAAACTAGCCAGGAGAAAGAGAAATTTCCCCACGACGCGCATCACGAGGCGTAATAAAAAAAAAAAAAAAAAGTTTAATTGGATTTCTGATATTCAGATTAAAAATAACGATTAAAGCTATCAATTGCAAAAATACGATCGGACCAGGCGAAAAACGAATTCGAACGGGCGTACCCGGGAATTCCATGCCGATGAACGTGTCACTTTTACGCACCGTCGTTCGTTTTGAGAATTGAATTTCTATCGAGCAGACCGATCCATCGTGACGCTGCATTGTGGCTCGTGGAGTATGTCTTCCCCCGATTGCTCGATTTATTGTTCCGCGATCTTCGTTCCACCGTTTCCCAACGTGCCTCTGTCTGCGCGAACTGTTTATATTCATTCTCGGTCTGCTTGCTTTTCATTCCCATAAAGAGAACGGCAGTCGTCGGGAAATAGAAAAGTTAGACAGACAGATAGATAGCGCGGAATAGCAACGCCAGACTTCGGTCCGGTTGTGAATAATTAATTACAATGAGATTAATTACACGCACTGGCACCAATAAATCGAACGCTAATAACGCGATAATCATTTGTTACGGTCGATGGATGCATATTCAGTTTGTTCGATGCAATGATAATATTATTACCCACAATAACCGATAACCGTAAAAAGCAAACACTGGCGAATCGCGATGGAGACGTACGTATCGTTAATCTCTGTGAAGAAAAAACGAAAAGAATCCAGAGGAGCCAAGAAACGAGGGATCGTGTTCGAGAGCAAAGTGAAAACGAGAAACGCGAAAAATGGGAACAACATTCGGTCTCTTTTGTTCTCTTAAATACGAATAATGTTTCAAAATGGACCGGTAAGTTTTTCAAAAAAAAAAAACAACTCCGCGAAGATGTGCCACAATCGTTCGTAAAATACCACGGGAAAATGAAATTTGCAGCCCGGTAATTGCCACAATTTGTTGCTCGTCAGCTCTTCTGCGTATTGCCGCGCAGCGAAAAAAAAAAAAGAAGAAAAAAAGAAAAAAAAATACCACGGAACAAAGTGTCCATGAAATTTCAGCGCTCATCGGACGTTGTTAAATGTCGAACCTATTCGCGAACCTGTCCAAAAATACGTATCTACATATCGACGACTCCAGCTAGTTGGAAAATTGAATTTCCATCGGCCGATCGTCCCAGCGAATTGCTCGTCGTTTTGATATCCGTTGACGTGTTCGGCTCCCTTTCCCTCCCTTCCCTCTCCCCTCCTCTCTCTCTCTCTCTCTCTCTCTCTCTCTCTCTCTCTCTCTCTCTCTCTCTCTGTTGCTACTGCCACTCTTCGATTATCAGACACGCTCCTCTATGCAAGAGAGTTACGCAACTAGACAACGTTCTTCGACGTCCAGCTGGCCGCACAATTGATAAAACGAAGGATCGGCGACGCTCGCGCGGCCAACCGCGAAGACTTGTATTCGTTGGAAAGCAATCGACCGAGAAACCAGATAGATGAACTAGCAGACGCGCAATTTCGCTGGAGCGATCGTTCTTCGTTCGAAAGTTGCCGAATATAACGCCTGTAGCGGCGCAGAGAGATCATTGTCGCAATGACGATTGAAAGAAAAAAAAAAAAAAGAGAAAATCATCGAAAAATTCTATCTCTCTTGATGAAAGTGAATTCTGAGAAATTTGATCATCGATGTGATAACTTAAAAGGTCAACGAAGAATTCGGAATTTGCAACTTCAGAGCAAAGGTATTATAATGTTTATAATTTCTACCAAGTTTCATCGAAACGTCATTAATACGCAAGAAGTTACAAGCAAGCGAAACTCACTTTTCGACTGTCCCCTCGTACATCACGCGGCAATCGGTTTTCACACTCAAATTAATTAAGGTTGCTGTTGCTAAGGTAATTTTTGATAAATCCTTCTTTGAGAACTCGCATTTCCCTGACGTACGGCGCAATTCTTAGAGCACTTTGAAACAAAGTGTAAAGCGTTGAAAATAAATAGTACAGTACAATTAGAAAATAATAGCGTCGATGTTTAAAAACCGGCGAGAATATGTCGACGTTAAAAATGTAAACGTGTCTGTTGAGAAATCGTAATTTACATTAAAAAGAAGAAGACAGAAAAGAATACGTACGAGTGACAGTGGATGTAGTGCCAAAGGTTCAAAGGTTTGGAAAACGTGTCTGGTCGGTTGCCGAAACCGGCGAATAAATCTCAATTTGCGTGGCTGTACATCGAGACGCGGACGATCATGGCCGGGTTATGCGGAGTGTAATTGAAATTAATTTCAAATCGATGCTCGACATCGGCTGTTGGCGAGAGAGCCGTGCCAACAGCGACGTTGCAATCGGCCGGAGAAATCTGTTTCGGTCTTCGCTTAGAAATGCCCCGAAGCACGCGCGCAATGTCCCCGTCGAGTCACGGACGTTGAGATCGACGCAAGAACCATTCTCCGCGGCGCAAAGTGTTCCCGACGTATGTAAAACCAACCGTCAGAATACCTTTCGCGTGTACGCGGATATTCAGATCTCGCGGAAGGAACCGTGCAATCTCGGAAACACTTCTCGCTCGGAAGCGAGTGTTGCTCGGTTGCGCGAAGCTCGCTGTCCAGGTGTCCACTTTCGAATAACCGGCCAATACAAGAGTTCAACGTGGAATTTCTTTCAGCTCTGCGATTACTCGTAAACTCGATTTCTTCTCAAAAGTTTTGGTTACAACAGTCTCGCTCAAAAGTCTCAAACCGCGTAATTAATTCTCTTGACAAATAAACCCACGGTACATCTATCTGTGTATAATCGACCAGGGGATGATTCTGGCTAGAAAATTTAATGAACTCGATAGAAGCGAATAATCTAATTTGAAAGTGGTTGTATTTTGTGCGCGAGAATGAATGAAAGTTGCCGGTCGGGCATCCATCTGTACGATCCATTTGCTCAACGCGATGTAACTCAAACATTCGCCAGTTAGCTCGCCTATGAGACGCGCTGTGTTTCCCTGGCTCTTGACACCGGGCGAGATTGCAGACGACGGGGCACCGGAGGCAGAAGAAAAGGAAAGGTAAACGAAGGATTAAAGTCGCGAAGAAATAATTTCTGCGTCAAAGGGGGTGGCTGCGTTTTCACGGTGGATCGATCACGAGCCACCTTATAACATCGTGGCTCTTAAAGGCCTCCTTTCAGGAGAGCTCGGAGTAAACGTTGCTAGGGTTAGGATTCGCGTCTTTGAACTTGACACGGGTCACCTGACTCTGCGGCTTCAGCCTCTTCTTCGGATCCTTGCTCCTTCAGCGTGTCTCTCCCCTTGCCGCCGTTCAAAGCTATCCCTCGCTCCTCGCTGTTTTCCTCCGTCTGTCCCGCTCTTTCCTACGCCTCCGTCGCCGTTGGTTTCTCTGTCGGCGTTTTCAGTTCCCCCGTGTACCGGAGTGCAACGGAGTTCCGTTTGGAACGACGACCGCAGCTCGTCGTGTTATTCCCCTACCCCCTCGGCTCCTTTAATTTTCTGCCACGTCTTGTCGTCGCTCGACACAGTCTATCGAGGTTAGTGATGCGAACTTGCTTCACCCTTTTACCGAGCTTTTTCCAGCAATTTCAAACACACGCACACACACACACACATCGTGGCTATAGAATCTTGCGAGCACGAGTTGAAATATTCGTGAATCTCGATTCGAGACGAATTGAAAAGGAGAGCTTGGCGACCGAGGCGACGAAATTTTCGACAACGAGAGACATTTGGCGAGATTGGTATTCGGCTAATGAGAAAATAACCGAAAGCGTAAATCGACGATAATTTACGGGCGGACTTTTAACTGCTAATTAAATAAATTTACGTTGGCCAGAGTCGCAGAGAGACAGAGGAAAACCAGAGGCAGATTATACCGACCCGATAATAAAATTCATTATTCCCGGAAAATCCATTTGAAAGTTTGAAAGCCGGCACGGATCGGTTTTGCACGCGGCGGATCCAGGCCGTGTGCCGGATATTGATCGGGCGACGATTGGTCCGATGAATTTCGCGGCGTCACGGTCCGCATCGGTCATTACACCTAATGGTTTAATATTCGCGATACAAAATTACGTAGGCGGCTATATTTGACAGAATCGGGTCGAAATGTTGGCCGGACAATAATAATCAAGCTCGTCCAAGCTCGGTGTCGTTTAGCGCTGCACTCAGCTTTAATTACATCGCTTGTCATGCGTGTTTACCGCCGGAGATATGTGTATTTTATTCTCTATAATGCATCGCCGAGTCCGGCTAGCAGAAAATTGCCGCGCTTGCCGGTTTCCCCAGTACCCTTTGATTTACGGAACGTGCCAGCGGAACGCGATTGTTTTCCCGGCTCGCGAGTTCCGTCGCCGCCTCGGTCTGCGCGCTTTTTTTTTTGTCGCGGCGCGCCGCTTCAAACGAAGAAAACATCGGAGATAACGAATATATAGAGACTTGGGAGAGATGGACGAATGGCAATCATTATTCCAACGAGCAGATGTATGTACACGCGTGGAAATATTCAACTGCAGTGGAGAAAAAAAAAAGGCTTTTAATTGATTGCGGCTATCTGCTCAATTTGGCAACTAAAAATTGTTACAAACAAATCGTTTGGGATTTTTGTAATAACGAAGCAATAAATGCACGAAATGAAAATGTGGATATAAGGATACTCTCGAATTACATAATGTAACTCTCGGACAATGAAAACTCTACAGTCTCGGATAGCAGATATCTAACTTCTCGAAGAATAAATTGTACAAAAACTAACAATGTAAATTTACAAAGGATTAGCAGAGCAAATCCTTGTAACATGGTGAAACTTGAAACTTATTCATTCACATTCCGTATACGTGCACGTACGCCGCGTTGATCGCTCGCAATCACGAGGGAGAAGCTCGCGAAGAGAAGAGACGCAGGAAGATCGATGTTCGTTAAAAAATTATAATATTATACAGCGTTCTCGTTGCACGACCAAATATTTTCCATTATCGTGTCGCGCAACAATCCATTAACTCGGAAAATAAGAGCGGATGACAAAGCTTTTCTTTTATCGGAGGGGGGGGGGGAGCGGGTAAGAGAAATTACCGGGCGTACCTTCGGTCTTCCTTGCGAAAGAAACGAAAGCAAGAAGAAAAGAAAGAAAGCGGGGGCAGGAAAAAGAAGCGGGTGAAAAAAGGGACGGGGGGCAGAAAGAAGGAAGAAGCAAAAGAAACAGACGGGTGAGAGCGAAAACGAGAACGAGAAAAAGAGAGAGAGAGAGAGTAAAGAAGTTTGACGCGGAAGAGCAGGGGAGTAAGCGAAAATATTGGTCGTACTCGTTCAAACGAAATCAAAGAGGAGAAAATCAATCCGGAGTCCACGGTGGGAAGTTAATGCGAATTAAAATCCAATCCCGCCGACGAGCGAGCCCGTTTCCAAACGTTGCGTCTTCGTGACCAGGGGAAACAGGAAGTTCGTGCAGCAACAGGGTTGGCGAAAGGCAACGAGCGAGGAACCGGAGAAGAGAATTTACATGGAGCGTAGGAAAAAAAGTTTCGCACGGCGAGCATAAATATATATATATAATAAACGCACGTGCACAATCAACGGTGATAAAACATCCTCGCCTATGTTCCATTAATATTTTTGCACGTTGCTTTTATTCCATACAAAGTGTTTTCTTTTTTTTTTTTTTTTCCTTTTTGAATTTTCGCAAATGTATTTTCGATCCGTTGCCATTTTATTTTACGAGCGATCCTCTTGTTTTGTCAATCAGCGAGTCTATGTCAGCAATCGTACACACACACACACACACACACATATCTTATTAAAAGAATATTTTTCTTTGTCGAGATTGTACACGCAGAAATGGAACAATTTTCGTCGAACAATAAGATAAACAAGTTTTATAATGAAAGCAGACAAGCAAACAATTAGAAGAGTGCGATATTTCGTTTTCCGTTCCGTAAATGTTTAAACGATATTGCAAATCAAACAGCAAATGGAACAATATATTCCCGCAGAAACAAATACGTTCGGGAATCGGGTATGTTGTTCGGCTACGATCGCTGGTAATAGATCACTGGAAATGGTCGGTGCTAAAACGTGTTTCCAAAGTTAACACGGATAAACCGTGCGCGTTACGCTTCGCGAAGGAAATGACAAGGGAGTTAACGACGTTCTAGAACTGAACGAGAAGTTCGCTTGACTTCTGCCGTACGGGAAAAATATCCTTAGAAAAGCGCTGGTTCTTGTTTCCCTCGCGAGAGAACAGAGAGCGTCGTGGCTGTTTCGAAGAGGGCAGCGCCAGCCCACGCCCTCTTTTACTGCCAAAAGTTATTTCCGCTGGAAATTTATCGCTCTGGCGAGAATCGAGGCGTCATTTCCGGACCGAACGAAACAAAGAAAGCGTCGGACCCGACTCGCGCCAAAGATAATTGGCGTGCCATTCTATCGTGTCCTTTTTCGCTCTCGCGGACCTTTCTCGCCATCCCCGGTAACCACCACCCCGCCATCCCTGCAGATTTCTTTCCGGAACAGCTATACGGTTGCGCAAGCTGACGATTGTTAAATGTACCTACGGCACGGCTGATTTATTCCCCCGGGGGCTTTCGAAGCGGAGAAACCTGGATATTTATCGTTCCTTTCCGGCGTTGCGGTAAATAATGTGTTTGCTCTTTAACGCGATTTATTTTCGGACTGCCGCTGCAAGTATTGCACAACGTATTGTTGTTTCCTTCGCGATGACCACGTCGACGCCCGCCGCGAGGTAATTTTGGAAAAAGATACGTATAAATATACGAGATGAAGTTCGTTAATATGTTTCTTTTTTATACCTTATATTGACGACACATCCATCGTCGAACGATACATTCATCGACGAACAGCTGATAAAGTGTCGCAATTAACGTCAAATTTCTGGATGAAATTTTGGAGATTAGATCAGAGATTATCGATATATATGGTGAATATAGTGTATGAAGAGAATGAAGAAGGCGATTAATTATTAAATAATTAAAAAGATTCCAGGCAGAAAGAGAAGACGAAAAAAATCACAGGCGAAAATATTCATAGAAATGTCCCTGTAATAAATGTGCGAGTCCTAATATTGACCATTCTCTAACTCATTTACATCACGAGTAAATTATAAAACGTGGAATAATTCGCGAGCAGCGATTGAGAATCTTATATTCGTGAACGTACGAAAGGCTAGCAATATAAATAACTTCTCGTTAAAAAAAACTACTTGTGCCATGCAAATATCCTTCAATGCAAAAACTATCAATGGAACAATTTATTAGTTATTATTTTTAATTAGATAGTAAAATCACTTTAATAACACTTTTAATAGTTTCAGGTATTTTAATGATTATATTATGTACAGTGATCATGTAATAACCATTAAACGATTCTATTTACTAAAGATTCTGTTGAAAAAAGGAATACTCCCATAGCATAAATTATGATTAGATTATGTTAGTATTAACAGAGAGTGGGAAATATTCAAATCGCAGTTTAAGTCATGCAATCTAAGTTGTGATGCAAACGGGTTAAAGGTGACAATTTTACTATTGATAAAAGTTAGGATAAACAATTTTTACAAGAGTCTACAGACTGTTTGTCCCTATATATTATAAATATATATATATACATACATCGTCAATGTTGCGACTTTTTGAAAGCTCCGGTTGCGGTTATTGTCTCGCCGACACAAATTGCGGCTGGACAGCGGTCGGCGAAATTTCATTCCGCGTTTTTCCACGCTTTGGACATTGTCACAGAAAGTATCCTCGTGGAAAGCCAATATCATGTAATTAAATTTTCGACGGTTTGAACAGAAAAGAGCAACGAGATTGCGTATGTGGTGTACGGCGCGCAAGCTGGCACGGGGAGAGGTCGAGCGCGGGGGAATTTTCGTGATCGATCAGATCCGCGGTCGGCCATTTCGTTTCGGCCGCTCGACCGACAAAGAAAGTCGTTCGCGGGCGTCGGTCGATTGATTAATTAAAAAGTTGAAAGTGCCGTGTCGAGGAGCCGTCCTCGATCCGCGCGGCCATGATAACGCGTCCATTTCCGTTTCCCCTTTTCGTCGAGAGTAGAGCGACATCGACACGCGATTCGCGCCGGTCGACCACTAACCGTCAATTAAATTTAATTGTCCGGCAAACTTTTGCCGAATGCTTGAAGGAACGCTTGCAAGAAGTTGTCAAAAATTCGTCAACGCGTAACGAGGCGGCTAGCTGATGTTTCCTTCTGATAATTCGCATTTTTTGATATATATATATATATATATATATATATATATATATATATATATATATATATACACACATACGTAGGGTATTATGTTACTCGTTCATTAAATAGGGAGACAGTAATACTTTTTCACTCGAGACTTGGAATAACTTGAGGAGTAAGTAATAAAATCAAGTTCGAGTGTTCGTCAAGTATATTCGACTGAATGAATGACAAGCATAGACTATATAATTTTTCGTACACGTGTACCAAGTCAATTTTTCAACCGAGTACATTCAAAGCCTGTTTTTGTTGAAAACGAGATGTTCAATGCAAAAACTTCCATTCCAATTTTCTTTTTTTTTATTTAATTTTTAGAATCATAGAATCGTAGAATCATCCAGTTTCTAATTGCATCACTAATTACATGACGCACAATTGCACGGGTCCAAGAGACAGCGACGAAGGAGGTCAAATGCAAAATGTCTCTGGGATACGGCCGAAATAGGAGATTGAAACCTCGTCGAATTACGCGGAAATCCAGCGGGTATTATTCATTTTCTATTGTCCATCGAATCCTTGATAAATTTCGATTATATTAAGTACGGAATTTTACGACACGGACGGTAACAAAGCGGGCTGAAATTGAACGAAAAGTGGAAAGTTACAGGGGCGCAACCGCTCATGGAACTTTGCTACTTTGCCATTGAAATTCGTGGCCCGGCCAACAATCCCGCAATACATTGTCAAAAGTTTCGTTCGGCGAACGTAATTAACGATCGTCGAAGTTCACGATTTGTTCTGCCGATCGAAACGTGAAAAGGGAAAACGGAGGGGAAGAAAGAAGGGTGGAGGAGTACTCGGAGGGTGGCCACGCCGGGATCTCACCCCTGGTCCATCCCTTTGGCCAGGACTTTCGTATCGGGAATCGCCTAACGAGTCGGAAAAATCAAGTCTCCTTTGCCGGAATCGCCTTTGACCCGGTGTAATACATGTCTAATTAACCAGAAAAATAACGAGATTTTTGTTACTTGGTTTTTTCCTCCAAACGAGCGTCGAAAGCGATTTCTCGGTCGCGACGAAAGAGAATAAAACCTCAGGATGAAAGAATGTTTTCCGTTCTTCTCCGCTTTCGATCTGTTATAATTTGATCGTTATATCTGCGTGCATCGATTCACGAAAGTGTTTCGAAAGACTTGTAGAAAACTTTTACGAATATGTTATAGTACTTGTTGTACGAAACATTTTCCAAATTTCATTAGCACTGTAATTGAATCCGACTATTACGATTATGTATCGGTAAAGTTTGAAACAAACTCGAAAATAGAAATTGTAAAACATAGAAGCTATAAAATATTGACTGTACGCAGGAAACATGAAAGTACTTAATTACATTATTAACTTATACTTGACTTTCGTGTATATTGAGTTTAAGGCATTGTTTTGTTATCTTACGTCGGCCGTGATGGCCAAGGATTGAAACTGCTGTTCGTGCAATTTTATATGTAGCCGATATAATCACGATAATTGTCTCTCATTACAGTGTCAATAAAACTACAAAAAAAATTCATGAAACGTACATAATTAATCCATAAAAATCTTCCATACGTAAGCGTTTCACATACCAGCAAAGTCAGATTGAATTATATAATATAAAACTTAAAAAAAAAAAAAAAAAAGAAACAAAAGAAGAAAAGGAGGAAAATCGGTAAAAGAAACCGAACGTAAGAATAAGAGTTCGGTATTCGGCTAAAGCGACAAAAGCTACTAGAACGCCAGGAAAACAATGAAATCTATCGGCGATAGGGAGCAGCCGCCGGAGGAAAATCCTTTACATCGGCAAACAGAGGCGGCGCAAGCGGGTCAAAGTTTTCTCGAGAGGTCGAGGTGAAATTTGAAAGGCAAAAAAATCGATAGTCCTCGGCAAACAGCTGTCGGGCGCGCGCGACCGAAACTTCGGCAAATATTCCATCACGTCGAGTCCGTGATGTTTGTTTAGCATTTTGGATTCTTGCCCACCTCGAGCCGCCTCATTAAGCCGGAAAATAATACCCCAAAGAGAGTGGCGGCGATGCCGAAACAACAACGAACGAACGAAGACAGAAAAGACAGGGATTCTGTCGGGAATCCTTCGGCAAGATGGTGAAAACGCCGCGCGCGGTGAAAGGGGTTGTTGCTAAGTAGAGAAGGAGGAGGACGACGACTAGCCCAGGGGTGCAACGTCAGATTTGTCTCGTTAGAGTTCACATTGTGCCTGCCTATTGCTGATCCCACGCTCTCTTGTTATATTCGTTCATCTTAGTTCTTCGTCTCCTAGGCCGGAATCTTCGCGATTCCTTTCTTCTTCCCTCCCGCTGTCTAACGAGCTTCCATTAAGGCCGCAATGCGCTTCTTCTGTTCACTTTGCGATCTCTGCTACTCCGCGTGACCTTATCCCCTTATCTCTACCCGACGATCTCCTCTTTGCATCTTTCTCGCCGGCGTTCGTTCGATGTTCCAAGACGAATGCCTCGAACCTTGACTCGGATCGAGGAGCGTTTTGATTAGGCTCCGGCTAGGCCGAACGATAATAGTTTGGTCGATCCTCCTAACAACCAAACAATCGATCTTTCGACGAGAAAGCGTCTTTAAGGAAGATCGATAGACCGGCATTGAAAGTTCCTCGTTGATTGCCTTTCGGTATACGTGAAACAGGTAATTTGTAATTCAGTCGGGAGATCTCGGGCCGCGATGTTTCTCAGCAACTTCGCCGGTGTCTCTCTGCTTAAAGGATCTTTCGACGAAAGTTTATAGACAGGTGGTTTATCGAGGTGTCGGTTTTATCGGTCGCGTCGGGAGGAGGTCCTAATCGATTCAGAACGCGGCTGGCATCTCGACGGAGTATATGCTCCTGTCCCCTTCCCCCCGTTGAAAATTATAAAAACACAGTTGCACAATCGACACAACGCAATTTTCAATTCTCTCCTTCTCCGATATTTTTGAAGATTTAAACCGTCTCGTCTGAGCGTCGGTAAGATCGATCTGGAAAACGTGCTCGGGAAAGACGTGGCGGGGACGGGCGAAAATAAACGGTATTCTAATGGGAAAAGCCGTGCGGATTCTTCGGGGAAGAATTTCCTCGTTTCTCAGCGAACGATTTTCTGGAAATTTCAGCGAGCTCGCCGGAGCCACGTACGTGCCCTTACTTGGGCAAATTTACGGTGACGGGGGTGAACCGGAATCAGCGGAACATCCGTGAAAGCCGGAGGAACCAGCACCAGGAGGGCGTGAAGCGTGACAGAGAAAAAGTTCGACACGCCCAGGAACGAACCCAGGAAGATCGACGCGGCCGGAAGCTCGACTTCGACGTGGAGAAACGCCGGGCGAACAACGAGTACCTCGTCCACGAACGAATGGGCAGGCGTGCCAGATCGAACCGCAGTAACAGAAATCATCGCGATCACAGCGTCGAGGAGGTGCCCGCCAAGCAAACTTTGGACATCGGGGACCTGCTGCGCGATCGCGCCAGATCGAAGATCAGAAGAGGATCGGAAGACCAACGATCGGCCGAGAGTGCGTCGAGGTCGAAGCTCAGACGAGCTTCGCACGAGCTCGCCAAACGTTCGGCGGGCGTCCAGCGGCGAACGAGCGACAGATCGAAAAGAAACCCGAAGACGGAGGACTTCCGGATGGACGCGGACGATTTCACGCGGATCAGGCAATTCTGGGCGACCGATTTCGACGATCCGGATGGCTCGAGCATGCTCGAGGTACAGGAAGATTATTTCGGCGACTATCCGGACACCGCCGATCTGCCAAAGAAGAGGTCGGGCAGAGAAATGACGAGAACGAGGAGGAACGTCGGAGAGCTGGATTCTGGCAGAGATTCGTTCGAGAGGAGAGAGAAGAGGGAGGAAGATGTCTCTAGATGCAGCTCCGAAGTCACCACAATAACCATCGGCTGTTCCACCGCCGACAGAATGGAATTTCAGACGGACTGCGTCGAAGACAACGCGATCGGTGAGTCTGATAGAAATTTCATCGTTCCTAGTTTCAGAATTCGTTTCACCAACTTCATGTCACTCGTCGAAATTTCATTGGAGAACTCGTCTCTTTCGTTCAATGCGATATTCAGACTACTGACATTTTGATACGAATTGACTAAAACCTCGAGTAGTATCTTTTGATCATAGATTACCTATATAAAACTACCTAAATAAAACCTGACAATATCAGTTAAAATTGTGTAAAATAACAAAGCTTGCGACACAGATCAGTCAAAGTAGTCACTGGTAGCAGAGTCGACGTTGAAACTACGAAATCTGTCGTAGTTTATTTAAAGGATAATGGCAGAATTCGAGGATTAACGAGCGAGCCGAGATACCTGTCGGCCTAAACTAATATACCTATTCTGAAAGTTCGTCTCAGCGTTCGGGCTGAAGGGATGAAGAAAAACGTTTGCTTTCTCTTTCGCAGCTTACTCCTGTCACGGTAGGTGGTTCGACGCGGAGGGCACCCAGTTTGTGATCGCCACCCAACTGGCGCCTGGCACGAGCTGGTCCAGCGAGAACAACAGGCCCCAACCGTACAGGAACAGTCGAAGATTGTGCTTCATGTACAAAGAAAGCGGCGGAGTTGTCAGTTTGACTGCCAGCGAGGTGGCCTGCCAGAGGGGGATCCCGCCGCCTCCGCCGATGTTGGCCTTCAATGCTACCAGTACCGGTGAGTACCTTCCCTTCGAGCCTCTTCACTCTCGAGGATCCTCAAGGTCTTCGCTCCGCCGTGCCGAGGACGCCGTGTCTTCGCTGCAACGAACCTAACAGTTTTGTTCCGTCGCATTATCAGCCGTCTTCCTTCCTTCGTTCGAGTACTTTGCCTCGGGATTTAGGAACGGGAGAGCGTCGTCAAAGGAATTAGACCGCTTTCGCGACACTCGTCCTTTTCTATTCAATTTTTCTTTTTCCTCCAAAATTTCTTGATCCTTGATCTCGCGAGATATGGTTTTGAAACTCTTCTGGTTTTTTTTTTTTTTTTTACCGTCTGATTTGTTTTTTAAAAATTAAGAGTTCCTATTGAACGAGTACGAAGCTAAAGTGGCACAGTGGCTGGAGTTTGTAAATCGAAAGAGAACGACTTCGAATCGTTAAATTTCGACAAACTTGGTTACTGCACCAAAATATTAGTTGTTACGAGTGTCAATTAATTTTGTATCTCTGATTCTCTGTCACATATTCGTGCCACTCGTCGAGACTATAAATGCACGAGATAGTTAACGTAACATAAAAAAAAAACAGTTTCCACGAAAATATCGCTTGACAAATTCGTCCACGTGAATCGTTCAATTTGGCCAGTGTATGTACGTACGTCACACTTGGAGACGTTCTTTGATTTGTTTGATGTTATCCGACTGTATAGCGCTCATCTCCGTGGTTCAAATTGAAGTGCCCCGGGAACTTCAACCGTTATCTTGTCACTCGACGGAGGATCCTTCAGTCTCGTTGTCCGTTTCGTCGCTTCTATAAGCCAGGCTTATAGAAAGAGTCGCCAATTCGCTTTCCCGAACACTTAATGAGACCTTCGTTCGTTCCTTCGCGGAAGTACGTATCAAGGTTGCGTCTTCGTCGACGCTAGACTCGACGACAGCGTCCTCGGCTGTCTGAGACGGAGGGAAAAAGCGACGCGGCGCGACGCGACAGCGAGATGCGTTTCTTACGCGCGGCGCGGGGGAAATGCGGTTTGACAGCGCGACAGACTGCAGTGTCCAATCAAAATCGTCGCGTCGGCAATTGTCATCGGAGGCGCGTCGCCGGTTAAATTCTGATAGCCAGATGGTGCGCGTCAGCCACGCATAATTTGCCGCGACACGTAGACGACTTCACCTGACAAATGTACTGTGACAGCTCGTTGACAAACGAGTCGAATTAAACGACGCGCTCCGCTTTTGCACCCTTACTTTGAATCTTGATCTTGATAAGAACGAACGTGCTGGTTTTCTGCTTGCAGGTCAATGCATGGAAGAGAACAGGGGCTTTGTTACACGATCGACGTACCTGATGATCATCAGCCTGACGGCGGTCGTCGCGATATACAGGTGATTCTAATCGAACGGACGACGATCTCGCGACTGTTAAAACTCAACCGTTTGTAATCGGCGTTACTGGACACCGAGTGTAGGTGACAAGACGAGGTGGTACATGTGTATAAAACAAAAAAAAAATATATATATATATATATATATAACCGCCTTTGGCGTGAAATACCGGACAGGATCGGTCGAGCGTCCGAGCCAATGGGAAACCGAGGAACCGAGGGAAAGAAAAGGCACAATCGATACTTTGGCTTCGAACGCTCGTGTCCGTAGCTCTTGCCAACAACCTCTCTGATCCGTCGGGAGAAATTCGTGCTCGCGCGACCACCCGGAATTTTGCGAACGGAACGAAACGGCGAAGACATCGGGGCTTCGTTCTAAAAAAGGATAGTCCTTAATCCGATGCGACGGGGAACGAAAAATAAATAAAGTCGCCCCTAATAAAGCGACAAGAGGCAAAACTCTGATTTCTTCCGTATGAGAGGTGCTCCTCCAGGACCAGCAGGAAAATCAAGCAGATAGGGGAAGAGGGTGAAAACATCGTTCGAGTGGGAGACGGATCCGACGAAGGCAAGAAAGAAGAAAGGAAGGAAGGAAAGAGTATTATTCCTCGAAGGAATTTTTTTTTTTTCTCCACGAGGGAGAAAGAGGGAACCGCTTGTTCCTTTAGAGCGGCGCTAGAAAAGAGAGACAGAGAGAAAGATAGAGGGGGAGGGGGTCGTGAAAATCGAACGCGAATTTCCCCTGGCCAGTAGGTTTTTTTACCGATGTAGCTCATAGGCACTAGCTAATTAAAAATCGGGTAAAACTAACAAAGTAATTACACAAGTTTTTATGGTTAGACCATATCACGGAGCGAGATCACGGCGCACGATCGATCGGATTCTTTGAGGTGGTGACGAACGGCGAGAACGGGATCGATTGCCAGCCCGGAACGACGTCGATAGCGAGAGAAGGGCGACATCGCGTTTTAGTAAGACGATCGACCGGCAACCGGTCGTTATGTTTTAAGGTAGAAACTACATAGAGAATAGTTTTAATAAGGCGCGAGGGGAACAGGTTTACTCGGCAAATATTTTTTACACCGGATTACTCCTTTCTTTCCACAATCCTGCAGTGTGCTGTAAGTGGATGTTGTGTATTTTATACTTGGCCAGCGTTCGTAGAAGAGAGTAGCGAATGCACAAAGGGAAGCGGAATGCGCCTGTATCTCGAAACATCGAGGATCGTTGTTGTTGAAGTGCTATCGACTTTATAACCGTAGTAAATGTACCGTAATCACGTCTCGAGGACAATTCGAAAATTCTAAATTGCAGAGAACGAACCTGCTGTTTTCCGAGTTTAATTTCACCGGGATAGCACGGATATTCCGTTCGAAGGGAACGGAAGGATTCTTCGCCCGTCAACAAATTTTCGGCCAATCGAGAGAGCCCGCGGCGGGATTCAATTACCACACGAAATATTAGTAAGCGTATTAAAGGTTGATTGCACTGTAGCTGTTATGTAATAGCTACAAAGGGCTATTAGCCGTGTTATAGCCGAATGTATGCCGTAGCTATTATATAATAGTTATAATAGCCGCTAGCTGTATTAATAACCGACCGAAGGGGAAAAAAAACATATTTCAAAGCTTCCGAGTTAACTGCGTTATTTTTCTATTGTACGATACAAAAAAAAAAAGAAGAAAAAAAAATGGAAAAAATGAAAAAAAAGAAGAAAGAAAAAACGCGTCGCTCGTCCACAATGTTTCGAGAACCGGACACAACGATCGATGCTACGGATTTATTAACACATGGAATATTATTCGCCGAGTAAAGGGTTTCGTTCTGTTAGAGCGATCGCGAAGAACAAGACGAGATCGACACACTGGATACACGTGCGCGGCGAAAGTGTCGAAGTGTTAACGAGAAGTAATTCAACGCAATACGATCTATCGGTGCGGTAGGATCATTTTTGGTAACGCCGAGAGAGTTTGAAAACCTGGAGAGGAACGCGAGAGACACGCGAGGAAAGAATCAGGGTTCGCGGACGGTCTGGAATTTTATTTTTCTAGAAAAAAGACAAAAAAAAAAAAGACAAAAAAAAACAAAAAAAACATACAAATAAAACCGTGGATCATCCACGCGCGAGAATAATTTACAATCGCGCCCGCTGATAATTCGCCGTATCGGTCGCATATTAAACCCGAAACTATTCGCATATAACTTGAACGTCATAGACGGTCGCAATGTATTCTGCATGGCTAAACAGAAATGTCGCGCGCCCGATGATAAATTTAATACAAATATTTCTGGTATTTCGAGAACATCTCTATTTCGACGATTCAATTAACTTCCATCGCGTCGAGGCAATGAACAATGATGGCCAATTTCAAAGCGCTGCTAAAATTTATTTCATCGCCGCTCGCGGAATATCAATGTTCCCCGAACTGGCTGCGTTTCAACGTTTCCGGGCGAGTAATCGATTTCTACGGATGTTACAGTTTTTCCTCTGTCATTACCGAGCCGGAACCAGGTTACACGGCGCGCGCGAGGACGAGACACCGTTGTGATGTACGAAAATAAAATCATCGAAGGGCTGGAAATTCATTTCGGAACGAGGTTCCGAATGAGCGGAATAAGCGTCTCTCTCTCGCGGAAATTTCACGAACGATCGCCGCGGAGTGGGGAGGGGGGGGGGGGAGAACATCGAAACGGGCCGAACGTGTAAAGTGTAAAATTGTAACTGTGATGGATTTTCCGGTCCGTTATACCGACCCGCAGTCGCGGGTACAGTCCCCTCCCTCTTGTCTCGCGCGCGTTTGTCCCGGATTACTCGCCCCTCTTCCCAAGCGGCTCTGATTCTTTCTCGTTACGATCTTGGTCGTTTTTATTTTTTATTCCTTTTATTATTTTTTTTTTCTCTCTCTCTGTCGAGCGTTGACGGGTCTCGTGGAAAAATTTCCTGCTGATAAAGGACTACCGGTGGCAATTATTCAGGCGGTAGTTTATCGGCGGACGGAATTCGGGACCGGATGGAAGATGGAAACTGATGGTATTGGGAATATAACGCGAGACGGATTGGCCACTTGTTCGACCATTATCAAACCGATGGGAAAAGAAAAAAAGGAAAAGAAGAAAAAAGAAAGAAAACGGAGAGCTCGTTCGGATATTTTATTAAGGAACTGGAAACTCGGCGTCACGTTGCCGGTGCGAATCAAAATGAAATTCACCGTGACAAATGTCGGAAGGATCGGAATATCGCGCGTGATTCACCGATTCCGACGAGCTGCTGGCCCGCGTTCGCGCGCAAAACGGTATCGCTTCCGGTATACCGGACGAATCTCGAGGAACAGTCAGGTTTATTTAAATGTCCGAAGACGGGGGGATTTTTCCGTGGACCCGACGGCGCGCATGTTAACGTAAGCAATAAGCAATAAAGTCGCGCAGCGGCTCGACCGTGTACACGAGGGATGTTGCGTTTCACGGGGATGAAGCTGTGCCGGAGGAAATCGCGACGTTGTGCCAGAGATGTTCTATTATATTGGTTTGTCCAATCGGATTTTCGCGACGGCGAACGGAAAAAAAAAAGGAAAAAAAGAAAAAGAAAAAATGTAGAGAAAAATGAGAGACGCGAGTGGATACGGACCGATCGATCGCGAGGTAGAACGCTACGATATTATTGTAACTAATATAGAGTCTATATTATATTATTGTACAAGCATCTTTGTAATAATTAACCCGAACCGAGTGACGAGAGGAAACGAAAGGGGGATAATACGAGCAATGAGGCGCGATAGATGAATACGCAACAATAGACAAACGGATACTGAACAAAGTGAAAAAAAAGTGAAAATAAAAACGAACAAAATAAAAAAAAAAAAAATGAAAGGAACGAAGGTGAATAGGGAGAAAGAGAGTGAAACATAAGAGAAGCCAATCGCTATTTTACCACTTTTCCAATCGCGGTAAACGTAGTTTTTACGCCGTTAAACTTTTTTCCTTCGTGTTCATTTCTACGTCGCGCACGAGAGCGAGCCTCTGATCCCTGAAAAATTCCGCATTTCGTAAATACATCACTTGCCACGCAGATTCCAATATCCTAAGTGCGTGTCTTTTATTCCTTTCATTCGTTCGCGCGTTATTGAGAGAATCTGCTCTCCCTAATCTCGAAATGAAACAAGAATATTTTGGAACGTCGTGTGGTCCGCGTCTCAAAGGCTCAGGGTACGAAAAGGAAAAAAGAAAAAAAAAAACATTCTTTTAGAAACGAGCAAAGCAGCACGTAACTACGCAGGTGGGGGGAGGGGGCAGGGGGGAGGGGACCGTCATCGTTGCCGACGTGCTTTTTCGTCGACGAAGGAAGGAAATATCGGAGCGTGGAAGAAAATGCTCGCGCGACATGCGGAAAAATGCGGTGGATCAAAGGCTCCTCTCTCAGAGGCGTTCATTTAATCGAGTGAAAGACGCTCTCCTTTTCAGGGTTCTCGGAAGAGAGAAAGATCGATCGACTTTCGTTAGGCTTCTCGGCGAAGTACCTTCCCGACAAGTTACTTACCGTCGTTGCGCACAGAAAATCGCGGATTAACGAGCCACGAGGGCGTCTTTCTCCCCTTTCCCCCCGTTTCGTTCACCGCTTTATTTTTCCACGACTTTTTGTTCGTTTCCTCACCGGACGAGTAGGATACTTAGTGGTTAGGACTTTTAAACGATTAGCACGTTAGATGCCGTACTGTACCTAAGAAGACGCAGCGTATTTAGCATTAACCATAAGGTGAAAAAAAAAAAAAAAACAGAACATAGCGATTAAGGATTACTCTAGCTTCATAGGGATAATAAGCTCATTGTGACAGCAATCAGAGGTGCCCCGCGGTCGAAAGACAACGCGAACGAAGACAACCAAGTTTCCTTTCCCCAAGCATGTTTTTCGATCGACCATCTCGCGTCTGTCGCGCGTGCACTTCTTGCGAATATAGTCTCGAATCCCAATTCCGTCTGGAGCGTGCGTGAAAGATGTTTCGAATCGATAAGAACGAGTCAAAGAACGAGAGAGAGAGGAGTGAGCAGGGGCGCGGCAACGACGTCTATTAACCTTTAACCGGTACCATTGGAAGTCACAATCAATTTACGCTTTTTCGTTACTTTATTTTGGAATTTTCATTTCAATTTAATTTCACTGCCACTCTTTATCGGGGTGGGTGTGAAATACGAACGTCTGAAATTTTAATAACCCAACATAAATTTACAAATTGACGTAATTCTGATAGAAACGATTGCAGGCGTCCATTATCCGACGATACCATTCGAGGATTGATCGAAGGTATCGAATCCGCTCGACTGCTCCGTTTACATATCCGAATTTTCGACAGCTCGAGTTCAGGCTACTTCCGTTCCATATTTGCGCTACGGTTATCATACTGAAAGTCAAACATCACTTCCCGACGAAGTATCGAGACGATGGTAGGTTCGAGGCGCAGAACCATCGACCGATCGAAATTTTACAAGTTCCGACTTCTGGCCGCAAATTACCGATTCAACGACCAATCAGTATTACGCGAGTTCGGACGGAACCGTAGAGACTCGGCGAGAAAAGGAAAAAAAAAAAAAAAAAAAAAAAGAAAACGAAGGTTCAGCCGAATCGATAACGCCGGTTATTTGTAACGCGAGTGTAAAAGGCAAATGTCCGCGGACAACGGTTAGAAGTTTGCAGAAGGTTGGACGACGGAAAGAGAGAGAGGTCTCATCACGGATCATCGTCGTCGACGTCCCGACGTTTTATTATTTTCGATTTGCCCGACACAAACAACGTCGAGGGATTTGATAATTATCGGAGCATCCCCAAACATCGTTACTGACCGACCGCCTAGGTTCGCGCCACCCAGCCTCTCGTCAAACATTATGCGCTCCGCTTAATGAGATTGATGCAATCGGCCGACGCATTTAATCCAGTTAATTTACATTGGGTCCTAATATCGCACGCGAATATTCCGCTAATGCAGTCGGTAATGAGAAACAGAAAATTGCTTGCACAAACTGCAGCTCCCCTCTCATCCCCGTGAACCCGGGCGTACGCGGACAGACGGCGGGGGTGGTACGCGCGCCAGTGTTCACCTTCGGCCTGATTTCAACTTGACGCGTTTTCTCCGTGTTTTCGGCTTATCCCGGAATCATCGCACGCGCTCCTCCATTGGAATTTTCAACGGGGCGTCGGAAAATTAATTTGACTCGGCGATGCGACGAGGGGAGGAAACGCTGATCGAGGGGGGGAACGGTTTGTAAACCGTAATCGAATTTAAAGCGCGGATAACGAGAGAGTAAAACCGGGGCCGGGTGTAATATTCTTACGCGTTTATTTTCGGGGTCGACCACCGCTTTGACGCTTGGTCGACAAACGTGTCCCCACTGCGAACGAAAAGTTTAATCGCGGTGAGAAAGGAAGAAAAAAGACGGCCCAGGTTTCTCGGTGGAATCTATGAATGAACTGACTGGATTGAATTAGTCGAGGAGAAGGAACGACGCCGGGCAAAAACACTACGGGATGTCGGGGGTGGAATCTAGGGGGAGAAAGGCAACGTCACAGTCAGAGGCAGGACACGTTTACGCGGCCTGGATGGCGGTTAACGATTTTATGGAAACCCGTCTAATGGGATTATCGGATTACTTTCGCGTCGGTACCGGTGCTCCACCGCAGTTTATTATTCCCACACGGTGGATTATACGCTCGTTCTTGAATCTTCTTCGTCCTATAAAGCCGCCGACCTGGTGGCGGCGTGTCTTTCGCGCGGAATGTCGGCCATATTCGCAGACATTTGCAGCAGCGCGAAACGGTTGCTGCGGTTGAAACTCGCGGGCGAAATTAGCACAGACTTCGAACAGGTTTCGCCCACGTAATCCACCGAGAAACCTAGTTGGATAGGCGACGGTTAATCCAAAACATCCAAAGTTTACCGAAGCACCGTGACTTACCCGCGGTTTTCCATCATCTTTCGCGATAGTCGTTCGACACGCGGCGATTTTGATTAATGGCGAGTTAACGAACTGTTCGACATGCAATCTCGAGCGTGTCTCTTTGTACGGTTCGGCATTCAATTCGGCAGAGTTCTAGCCCCTCTTATCGTTTGTTAGAGCAATAGGCGAACCTTAATGATACCGCGTGACGCATCCGGGCCGATTCGAAACCGTCGCTGAAAGATTAGAAAAGCATCGCGTGCCATATGGGGATGGAGCGTGCAACCCTACTCGAAGCTTCTC
The DNA here is from genome assembly GCF_011392965.1 of Frieseomelitta varia. Taxonomy (NCBI): domain Eukaryota; kingdom Metazoa; phylum Arthropoda; class Insecta; order Hymenoptera; family Apidae; genus Frieseomelitta; species Frieseomelitta varia. Next base: position 285,760 of record NW_025110152.1, read on the forward strand.
TCCGCGTACGCTCCAGCGAACCGAGGACGTTTTCAATCAAGGGACAATCATCCCTCGACGAGCAATCGAACCTTTTTATCGAATCATCGCCGGCCCGTCGTTTCCCTCCTTCAAACGAAACGTCAGCGGCCGATCATCGAACAACGACGAGAATATACTTTTTCGCGGCGAGGGTACATATGGAGCAATATGAGAGCAGCTGTGTGTCTGTGTATGTGTGTGTGTGTGTGCGCGCGCATGTGCGTGCGTGCGTGCGTGTGCGTGTGCGTTGTACGCGAGAACCAGAGTGGGAGAGAAAGAGATCGAGAGCAAGAGAATTGGAGAGCGAAGACCGAGTGAACTGTAAAGTCCGAGGATACACAGAGGAATACTTAGACGAAGGAGGCAATATTTTATAATACAGACAAGAGCATCTCTGCCTGAGAATCTCCAATACTTTGTTACTTTAATTTTCAATAAATAATGATTATCGGTGTTACAACAACGTCAGCGTACACAATCAATCCTTTGAACTCCACACGCGTATCACCTCGCGCGCAATCCAGTCTGTCACATTCGGCAGAAATTTCCTTTCTATCGTTCTTCGTCGAAAGTGTTCGCCCTCGTGCGAGGAAGCTGCGATCGAGCACAACCAACGCCGAAGGCCCTTGTTATGCTACGTTTGCGCACACCTCAGACTACGCATGTATATATGAGACATGCATATATATATATATGTACGTATATGTGTGATCATATATCATAATTTTTGGTCTCGTGGGAAGTGCCGGGTGCGCGACGCGTTGCGCGTTTAACGGACGATGGAACCGCGGGGCAATGACGAGACGAAAAAGAAAAATATGTATCCCGATTCGATTTTAAATTAGAGGATTGATCCTTGCTTGATCGACGACCCGGGGGACGGTAGGTGCGTCGCCGACGTTTCAAAATGTGTGCGTTGTATCTCGAATTTGCATTTAAATTTCCGTTCAAGTTCGAAGGTCCAAGTTTCGTTTGAAATTTTTTTTTTTTTTCTTTCTTTCCTTTCTCTTCTTTTTCACAAGTAACCAGAAATTTGCAAAATTGCTGAACCTTGTGGATCTTCTCGATCAATCGGATGAAAAATCATACGCGTGACGTAGTTTAAAGACGAAAGAACGAGCGAGTCGCGCGATCACTCTAGCGGAATGTGATTCATGAACCGTTCGTTTCTTCGCACCAGGTCACGGTCAACAGCCAATGAAAAAGACGCTTCTCCTTATTTAGCGGGGCCAAGCGATCGAGGACATAACGTCGTCGATGGTTTCGCGCCCGCGGTCGAACGAATGATTTTCCAACATATCGCGTAAAAGTAACACACAGCTTCCGAGAAAAATATACGTCGCTGGAACGGTTAATAAAATGTCGATTCTCTGGGTGACACGTGTCGGGTATGATCGAGGATAAAAGCTGCCAGCAGAACGGACGAACCGAATCGATAAAGCGACAGCGGCAATTCGCGAACGTTCACCTGTACAATCAGCGTTTCTGTTATTTGTTTATTACGATTTTCCCCCACGCCGAAACAGCAAACTTCCGTTCGCGTTGTCGACTTGACGTAACATACGTACATACGTATGGCACGTCCAGCGCAAAACAAAGAGTTACGTAAATTCATGCTCGACTGTCTGTTTATCGTTAACCGCGCTGATGTGACTAGTTTCGGTGAAAAAAAAACTCCGTGATTTTATGAAATCGGAAATGATCTTGGCGTGCCTTGTTGAAACGTGTCGACACTGAAACTGTCGACATTATCGCAGCACTTTGACCGGCATTCGTCGTCGGCTCGAGATCGTTTGATCGACCAGAGTTAATTAAGAAGATTGACCGCCTCGCGAGCATTTTTCATCCGATTGGCTAATGTCGCAAATTTCGTACTTATCGCAGTTTCGCTTGCGCGGAACGAGCGCGATTCATCGAAGACCATAAACTATCGATCATTAGCCGCAGCGAGGTTTAATCGCGTCGAACGATTCAATTTGACGAGTCGAGCGTGGAATAGACGGGATCGGGGCCGCAGTCGATCGGAATCTAGTTTCGACCACCCTCCTCGATTTCGACTTTCGCAGCGCAGCGTCCGTTGCGAATTGTGCAATCACGTCGAATCAACGGAGCGGCACGGCCCGATGTAATCGAGCACGATCGTTAAAGATCGTCACGCGATCCCGGCCCGCTCGCGTGATAATTTGCGGAACAACCAGCCGCGTGATCGACGTCGAAAGAAAACAGGATGTGGACAAGCGAGAAATCGAAATTCGCGATCGCTGTTTCTGTATCTATCCGAGATCTGTTCGTGAAATTCACTTGTGAACGCGGATCGTGCTCCGATCGTCCCCAGCGTCGTTCCGCAGAAAAAAAAAGTAATTAAGTTAAATAAAATAATCGATAAGGAGGAAGATAGAAAGCGTAAAAAAAAAAAAAGGTGGAAACAGAGTTACTGTAGTCTCTGTTGGATGAATGACGAAAAAGCAATATACCGCGTGAACGAGGCATGCGTGTGCAGAGAGTTTGTGAGAAATGTGAACCACGGACAGACGCGAAAAAGAAAAGCGACTGTCAGCAAGAGAGGGAGAGAGAGAGAGAGAGAGAGAGAGAGAGAGAGAGAGAAAGAGAGAACGAAAGAACATGCTCAGCGAATGATAAGTGTGTAAGCTACCTGTGCCTTGTAACAAACTATGTATGTATATACGTATTATATACACATGGTAACACGAGGAAGAGAAAGAAGAAAGAAGTACATTACATACCACACATGTAACACGTAAACTCTCACGGTAATCTATATATTTAAAGAAAAAAAAAAAAAATATGAAAAAAGAAAAGAGAAAACAATCGTTGCCGTCTCTTCTGAAACGCAGAGCAAGAAAATTGAAAACCCCTCTCAGAATTTCGTTCAGCGCACGCACGAGTGATCGACAGGACGAAGACAAGTGGAGGTGGACGGAGGTGGAAGAAGTGACGGAAGAAGAAACAAAAAAAACCTAACGAATAAAATAAAGAAGAAAAAAACAGAAAAAAATCGCAAAACAGAAGAAAAAAAAATATGGTGAAATATGTTTGTTGAATTGAATGAAAACACGGGGGGGGGGAGGGGACGATGAAAATAGCAATAATCGAATCTCAGACTGAAATATTAAAATGGAAAAAAAAAGAGAAAAAAAAAAAGAAGACGGGGAAGAATCGAATATTACAACCGCAATCATTGTTGTCGCGGCGGCGACGCGCGAGCGTGTTAATTATTATAAATACTGTTACAGTGTCTTGCTACATTGGGGAGATTAAAATAAAATCTCGAAGCTCGAACATGGATGGTTTTATTCGCCGCATCTCGTGCGAGTTTCATCGCGCTCGTTTGATAAACTCGCACATTTTGTTTTCTTTCCCCCCTTTTTCTTTCCTTTCAGGAGACACAGGACGAGCAAACGAACGAACGAACGAACGAACGAACGAACGAACGAACGAATGAAACAAGGGGTCGCCGCCACCCTCTACATCGTCTGAAGTTTGCGATTCAATCGTTGTAGTTCCGCTCGAGCGATACTATTTTTACGCAATTTCTTCTTCGCTTGTAAAAACGTTCCGTCAGGTTTGCTTTCTTATTCTTTGTATCAACCCGAGTGTAACGACGTTTTTCAAAGAGAGGGAGGGGAAAGGGAAAAAACGAAAATCACGACACCCGAGCGAGAAAGCTCGCTTAGGTTAGCTGTCGAGGCTTTTTCACCAACAGGTCATAGAGTTTTGTATTTCAGCGAGAACGCGTCTTGGTGTGTTGGCTTGATTTTAAAAAGGAACGTGGCCTCAAGAACGAAGCTGTTTCCTTCTCGACAATGCCAATTCGCTCGATTTATGGTCTGTGCGTTACGTCGACGCGGTCAATTGCCGGCGAACAGTCGTTCCTCTTTGATTTAAAGCCATTTCTCTTTCCTTCTTCTCTCTTTCTCTTCTTCTTTTTTTTTTTTCTTTCTTTCTCACGACTGACCGAATCTGTCTCGCGTTAAGCGACACGCACACTCGCATAAATCCTTTATACCCGGTGGCACGTGCCGATCGAAATTCGCTCCACGGCGAATGATTTATCGGCCGCCTGGCCAGAAGTCAAGACTATGATAAGCATACACCGAACGTTCCTCTTCTTTGCATCTCTTCGTTTCATGTTCAGTCGTGATTTAGGGGTAAGGACGACTCGCAGCCGGTCACGAACGACCGAAGAGTAATGGCCCTATCAGCTTTTTCGTTGCACGTCGAAACAAGAAAGCTTCTCCGATTTTTCCATCGACATCTTCGGATATCGGCGGTGGGTATCAAGGAACGCGCAGTTATAACTCGGCGGAAAAAACAACAACAACAACACGTACAATGGAAACGGATAACAAAATGACAGCAATTTATGTTTAAACGAGGCGGCTTTGTATCGGTGCTTTGTCGCTCGTACCATCGGAGTATTATCTTGCTCGTTTTCGCGTGATGAAAGCTGCCATTTGTGTGGGTCGCCAACGCTGTGCAGCCGTGTTGCGCGGCTGCTTTTGTTTTTACGGAAAAGGGCTCTGTCAGCGCGGATCACAGCGCCGATTCACAGATCGGGTCCGACAAAACCCCGAGGGGGAACAACGTCAAGTTTAACAAAAAGGCCATTCGCGATCGCGTCAGTCAAACGGACGATTCTTTCCCCGAAGATGAATTTGTCTTTCGCAAGGAGATATCGTGGCATTGGCCGAGAATGACTACGAAATTTCGATACAGCCGACGTTGTACGTTTCGAGGTAGATGGCTAGGAGTTAGGTCTAGTTTTGTCCAGCGAATCGACAGAACCCGAACGATTTATCGAAGACGAGACAGGACGGGCGATTGTGTCGCGGCCGAAACAGGTTCCCATCTAAGGCCGATCAATGGACGTAGAGCATTGGTCGACGTTTTCAAATTGGAAAATAACGCGTGACCCCGTGCATGATGCGCTAGCTATTGCTGCTACCGTTTCCACCGGTTTCACGTCCTGCTACTGTTCCGTGTCGTGTCGTGTCAGGTCGACGATTCCACTTTTTTGATAATTTAATATACAGTACTGGCCGCACTAGGTATATATTTATTATTGAATATATTTTATTTCACACTTATTGTTGGTTTTTTAGGTGTAGTATTTTTCTACGTGTTAACTTCTGCATGTTTTTGGCTACGACGAGAGACATGTTCATTTCCTGTACACAATGTCAACCAAAATACGAAGAAATTATTATCAAATTCAACGACTGTCGACACTGATTGTTGATCTATCGAATTTCACATACGAAACGGAATTTATTCAAACTTTGGACCAAGAATGTCAAGGAACGGAAACATTGGAAAATTCAATACTTTCTAAATTTCCACGTCAGATTATCGAGACAATTGTTGCCAACTAAAGCTGTGATTGTTTGCCAAAGACGCGGAAGTCTGCTTCTCGTCTCTAAGTGCGCGTACGAATGTAAATTTACGCTATATAAATTAACCATTTGAAGGACACGTTTAAGATTTGAATCTTCGGTTCTTTTAATAAACCGTGTTTCTTTTATTGACCGCTTCGCTCGGCGAAGTTCATCTCGGCGTGGGTACATTTTAATCGCGACGCACGTCGCAAGCTGCGGCCGAGGCGCGCTCGCAAATGTGAAACTCGCTGGAAAGGCTCCTTTAATATTGCGATAACGTTTATAAGCTGTGGAGGAGGCTGTACAAGCTCCTTTTAAGGAGGCCCCATAAATTTCCAAAGTACCTGTAAAATGATTATAAACGACCGAAGTTATCCTTAACTGTGCGCCGACGTTGATTTAACGTAGACTTTACGTGCCTAACGGCCACGGAAGTGTGTATTGCTGCGGCGAGCTTCGAGGGAAGAGAGGGGGGGTAGTCTATCCTTAACGAATAGTCCTTCGGGACCCATAATTCCAACAATTTCCGACCGCGCTTTCAAAAATCGTACTTCGCACGGAAGTCGGTTGCTTTCTGTATCGATTCCTTAGGTCCTTGTGTCGTAAGCCTAAGAGCTTACAATTAGTACGTCGAAGGCTAAAGAGATACGTGAGAGGTAACAAGGAAGTCTAACACGGCAATACTTCGTTTTCCACGGTTTGATACATGAGTTGCACAAAAGTTTCACTAAAAGAAAAGAGAGAACTGACGAGCTTGAGCTAATCTAAGGCAATATAACTTTGCTAAGATGGGACTCAATTTTCTTATTTAAGGATGAGGGCCAATGGTAAGAAATGTTTAAACGAGACGATACAGACAGTTCAGAGGCACAATCATGCTCAATTTCTTGATCTAATCTGATCTAAGAAATCTTTGTCGAAAAGAAGACTCCAACATGTTCGCTGCCACCATTGAAGAAATGGCACCTATTAAACAAGTTAATTTTGCTAATATAGTGATATATTCATAAGGTCGAGTTGAAGTTCAAGTATAATGGTGAAGGTTAATCGGTAAAAGGCGCGTGGATCGTACTAGAATTCAGAACAGATTTAGCAGTGACATTACTTTTCCAAATCTAACAGATTAAACTCCGAGATTTCATCGAGACGAAAAATTTTAACGAGCTTAGAAATTTACGCTGTCCGAAACGAGGTAATTTCACTGATACAGTGAAATCCGCGAAATCGAGTTCGAATTCCTTGCTACCCGTCCAATCTTCCCTAAAGGGATCCCAACCTCCTTTTCTTTTTTCATCCGCCTCGGCAACTTCGAATTACCTAAATTCGCTGGAAGATCCCCGCAAAAACGGCAGGGTTAATTGCCGGGCTATTTCGTTAATAAGGACCCCCTATCGCGGAACGTTCGCAAGGATGAATTATGCTAAAATTAACGCTCCGCAAAGAGAAAAGAAAGAGTGACGGCGTTTAAAAAACTTCGGTTCGGAAAGAAGCCGGATCTCCCTTAACCCTTGCCGCAGTAATTTTAAAAGACCCTAAGCGCGAACGTTGTTACGGCGATCCTTAAACGAATGTCTTCTACGGCCACTTTTTGAATTTAATTTAAAATTAAATCGCCTCTATCTTCTGATGCGATCTCATTCGCGAGAAGCATTCGGGAGGAGATTATAAAAATAGCGGTAACCGGCGATAACGAGCGAGGAAAAGGGGAAATTTGCCCCAGATTCGTAAGCGTACACCTTAACGAGCCAACAATTACGTTGATTAGCTCGTCGCAGGACAGCAATTACGTCACGGTACACGTCCGAGAAATAAATGGCTTCGAGATTAATACGTCGTAAGGGAAGCTCGGAAGAGGAGAGCAGAATGATCGATAAAGTTTCCACTGTGCCCCGTTCTTTTTCAGCCACGTTTAACGAGCAACCAATTGTCGAGGGCGTGAATGTAAGTTGCACGACACACGGGACATACACGCGCAACAATCGAACACGGTGCGAGGGTAATACTCAAAATGGATATAAACTTTTATTCGGGAAATTTTATACGATCGTGACAGGGCTCGTAAAGCGCGCTTTACACGTGGCCAAGTTCCGCTAACCTTGTCGGCGATTGCGGGATTTAAAAGCCTCGAATTCGGGAAACGTAAAACCCAATAGCCCGGAATCGCGTGATCACCTATCCTGCGAAAAATTCATCCCCCGCTAACGAATCCGATAATTAAGTTTCGAATTTTTCCGACCTCGTAACGGGCGAAATTTCCGAATGGTAAATCAAATTCTTCTTTCTTTTTTTTTTTTTTTAATTTCTTTCGTTCGCAAATACAGTTGTTTCTTCCTGCGTGACTGTGACGTAGAAATTACTCTTAGTGATTAAACGAATAAAAAAGAAAAGACAGGGAACACCGAGCGAGTAATTCTTCCATGTGGTCCCCTTCAATCCCCAACTTCGGTTTTATCTTGCGCTACCCCGTGAAAAATTCATCCACAGCTAACGAATCCGCAATTGAGTTTCGAATCTTCCGACTTCGTAACTGATGAAATTTCTGAATAGTAGATAAGTCTAGTATAAATATAGTCATTCGTTCCCACGTGATTGCAAGGTGGAAATTATTCGTGCGACTTCTGCTTAGCGACTGAACGAACAAAGAAAAAAGAAAGAAGAAAAGAAAAAGAATGATGAACGCTACACGTAAACGAGTAACTCTTCCAGTTCTCCATCCCTCTGACGTCGGTCCTTCTTCCAGCGTTACGAACGCCCGTTGATCACCTTTTTCTCTTCTTCTATCCTCTTATAGACAGCTTTTTATTTTCCAGCTGAACCGCTGCAATCTACCCATTTAACGAACTACCGAGTAACACGATTCGCCGCAATTTACGTGAAAGAGAGAGAACTTCGATTACAGCGGTACGCAACTTCCACCTAGTGACAACGTAAGTTCTATGGCGCTAGAAATGACGATGGTTTTTTTCACGGCCACGTTTAAATTTGGAAAAATTCAACAAGTGCTCGTCCCGATGCAACATTTCAACGTCGCGATCAATTTTTGTAATTTGCATAATTCTTTTCGACGTGCTTTGCAACAACTTAAGAGGATATTCAGAATGAACGGAAGAAATGTGGAAGAAATCTGAATATCAGAACGGTGTTAAACACATACGTAGAAAGTTAGTTTATAAATTGAAGATCACAAAAAACACAAAGTTTAAAGTTCACCATTAAAATTCACGAAATATCCAAATATGATCTAACCTGGGTAAGTCTGGTCTTTTTTTCTATAAGTATGATTCAGTAAATTAATAGTGTGGAACTGTTTTTGTATTTGGTTTTGGGATTAAACATATGTTTTTTTTTCTCCTTCCTGCACGTTAAAAAAGTATTGATAATACCGACTGCGTAAATTATTATTAATTAAATTAAACGAATTTGAAAACATCATCTTTTAAACAAGCGAAACGAAAGTTCTTTGTGATCCTCAATTATCTTATCTCCATGTTTCAAATCGAGATACTTTACAAGAAACAAGCCAAGAAACGAACGCCAGTTCCACGTCGACTGCAAGAAAGCCGAATATAATTCGTACCTCAAATCCTTGATTATCCCCTAAATTTTCGTCTCGACTACTTGCCTCTGGCTCTACTATGCATATATACCTATCTCTCGCTTCCACTTCTTACCACGCTATCCTTCCCTTAAACATCTATAGCATCTCTTAGATCGTTTTAGCGATCGTTATCGGCTGTAAGTGGTTGTTGGCCGAGAGGGAACAAGCACGAAGAGACACGCGAAGGTCGATATCTCTCGATCGTGCTTCAAGACGCGGCGTCGCAAGTTCCGTCGTGAATCGTCAGAACGCAAAATTCCGGAGAAGCTTTAAATTTCGGAGGTTCGCGTAAGGGACCACAAGCCACACGACTGCCACGCGGTGGACCACCACGCGGTACGCGAGACCGCACTGTGATGTAACGAGCCGCGTTCCAAGCGTGGACCGCATAACAGGCCGCACGCGGACCCATGGTTGCGCACCACTGCTCGTTGCGTACCTGAGTACGATATCCCGCGAAAAATAAAGCGGTCGATCAGGTGAGAATCGCTTCCTTCCCCGTTGATCTTTTCTAGAGACGAGATATATGAATAGGTCAAACATCTTATGGAATTTCGTGTCTCATGCTCTGAAATACCCGGATAATAAAAAAATCACTGGTTTTTTTTAGCGCATTCTACACTTCTAAACAAGGGTGAGCTGGGAAACTGCATCGAATTTGATCAAGTAGTGAATTCGCCAGAAACATGATTTTTGAAATCCATTACAATGTTGTCAAATTTCCAATACCGAAATGTGAAACTAGTAACTAACCAAAATCATTCTCCTATATATGAAAAAAAGCTCTATCCATATTTCACTATCCGTATTACGATGGTTTTTTTCATATAGTAAAGTAAAATTTTATGTTATTAATAAAATATTAAACAACCTATCAGATCAAATAACTTTATCAAAAATTCGATATAATATGAGAGAAATTAAAGAGAAGAAGAAAAAACAGTTCTCTCATTTACAGATATAAACATTGTAAAAGAAATAATTAATCCTAAACTTTCTAAAATGTTTTTATACGAAAAATATACAAATTCGAATGAAATATTTTCATACGCTTACATTAGTTACCCAAATGTCAAAACTATACACTATTTATTTTTCATTAATCTAATGGATATGTACATCTACACAAACACCTAACCGAGATCGCAACCAATCAGTTTATATTACTTGCTATATAATTAATAATTTTATCAGTTATATTAGTTGTTTAACTATATAATAATGAAATCATTAATTATATATCAAATAATACTACTTTAGCCTACTTTAGTCTAACATCTCCACAAAAAGTGGTTTTTATTCATTCATATAAATACATTATTCTATATAATATTCTTTTATAACGTAATATTCTATTCATATAAATACACAAATATAATTCAAAAGAATCTTTTTTTGATGATTTGTCATCCTGTTGAAAAATCTTCTGTTGAATCTGTACCTAAAACTCAAAACGATTAGTGAAATCTGTAAAATATAATTATTACTTGCAATTGGACATCGTTCCATTGCACTGACTTGCAACGAACCATCATTTTATTAGTTTTATCCACTTAGTAACTCCACAAAGATTTTTATCAGAAATAAACGACATTCACGAATAAATTTTGATTTATGCATATCAAATTCGAATATTTATAAAATTATTTATAGTTATTTCTACGTTACTGCTGAAACATTTAGAATATAGAAAAAAAAGAGGAAATGATAAAAACAATCATTGCTGTTGACTCCAATAACAATAAAATGAAGTACTTTACAAAATAATATTGATTTAATTATTTTGTAAAAAGAATTTCAAATTTTATTTTATATATATGTCACGTGAAATCACTTATACTTTTACATATTAAATTTATAATAAAATTCTATATTCTAAAAGTCGTAACAAAGTTACTGCTACTAAAAATATATGTTTTTTAGCAGCATTTTCAATAAAAAATAGGGCAAGAGGTGCTGAAAAAGAAAACCTAACATAGTAATCAGAAGGACTACTGAAAAGGAAATCGCGGGACCATAGCCAGAAGGGCTACTAAAAAACAAGCATTTCCTACTCAACAATACAAGGGCTGTACAATTATCTACATTACAAACCCAAGGAAATATTTCAAATCAAACGCAAAAAGTGCCTCATCAGGTTTAGAACTGCCGAAAATAAATACGCAACGCTATTAATCTGTGCATTTATGTTTAAAAATGTGCAACACTAATTGCGACGCGTCCAGTGCAACCATGCTGGGGGTTGCTGATGAATGATCATCCTTGTGCAGCTCTTGTAGCTGCATCAGTTGATTCAGGTGAGCAGGAACAGACTTCCACCAATCCAGTGGAAGAATTTGGGCATTTTGTAAACGCAACGCTATTTCAAAAAACGCGATTATTCATAACATATACCACAGCACTAAGAATAAAAGAAATTGAAAAACCCGACGAAATAATGTCGCAACACTAACTCTAAAACTAAATTCAATGATAATTATTATGGACAATACAAAACTGTAATAACGAAAAGCTCTAATACATTAAAATTAAACTTCAAAAACTCTAATACATTAAAATTAATCAAAAGCAACTCTATAATTCAATTTAAAACAACACAAAGAAAGAGTTTAATATGTATAACATTAAGATAACCATAAAAATTAACAATTAAAATTGCAAAAAAATCACAGTATCATAATTCGCAACTCTAAAGCAAATACGATTATTATTTCTTCGCAACTCTAATTCAACCCGCAATCAATCGCAACACTAACAAGAAAAAGAAATCACGATTTCCCCAAAACGATGATGAACGATGATGGAGAAGAAAAAAAAATACAAATACTACAAATACTAAAAGAGCATAGTGACAAAGTAGTAACGAGAATGACCTCCCATGCTCTGGAATCATTTAAATGATCCAGAAGATGAGAAGCCATTTGTTGTGACCCTCTTCGTGGCAGTTTGCCGGGCCTCTTCGGCTTCAAGCCTCTTCTTTCTTCGAGCGCAATGCCCGCTGAAACTTACGTATAGCTCGAGTCTTTCTGATCGCAAACCAAAACATAACTTATAAAGGTGAAATGAAAAGACAAACCGCGGAAACTGACCCCAGTACACATGGACAGTCATCGATCATAGTGATCGTTGTCCGTTCGCACGTGCGTGCTCGAGCAATACCTAGACAAACGTTCGTTTCGGGACCTAATCGCGACCTACCCGCGACCGCGACCGCGAGACTAAATTTGAAAAATCGAAGAGTAAAACCAGAAACAATGGCATGCTCCGTTTGTACCAGTTTCACTGTCGATTCTTCAAATTAGATTTCCTGAAACAGGTTGGACACGCGAAAAGGGGACACGCGACCAGAGACTGTGCCAACCTGCCCGGCCCTACCTACTTATAATTAAACACAGACATACCAGAAAGTAAGCTACCTATCCTAATCAGACGCCCTATATTTTAAAAATGGCAAATCAGGCACACCAACACATTCACTCAACGGTTCTCACACATACCACTCGGGCGCAGACCTAAACTAGAGAGAACGTCCCGGAACGCCTCCGACACCCGAGCTTAACACGCAACTTTCACACTCTAATTTTACGTACCATTTTCCTGAAATCGACTGACAATGGCTAGCGATCATTGCGTAAAACGTGACTAAAACGCGTTTACAACTATACACGAGAAAAAAAACATATTATTTTCATTGAAATTACATGTGACTTGGAATCATTACTATCATTACTATCATTACTATAATTGATCATATAACTAATAATATAATTATAGTGTATTTAATGGGTATTATTATAATAAATTCATAATTCTTTCAATTAGTACATAAATATTTTAAATACTACAACTTATAAAGAATGAAACGATAAAAGCGACGCAATTCCACATCCTAACCACACATACACATGTGGAAAATACGTCGTGCACGATACGCTAACACAATGTCAGTCGCTGAGAAATTTTTTATAAAATTACAAACTACGGTCCATCGTGCCCAATGTCTTTCACCCATTCAAGTAGCACTTGAGCACGTGAGTGAGATCCTGACAATGAACACGGAAAGGGTTAAACCTGAAAATCCTAAACTAAAAAAATGATTAGTTTATGTAATTTGTATCTGACGGACTATTGCATTATTTTATTTCAAACTGAATTAATTCTACTCTTTCAGATATTATTGAAATTGCAAGAGAATAAAGACAATGAACAAGACTTGAATTTGTTAAAAAAAGATTTATTATTATTATTATTATTATAGATTTATTTGTAAGATTTATTATTATTACGAACAATCTAATAATTGACTCAAACGATCAAAATCAAACAATTGTCTCCAAATTAAATATTAATAGAAATAATCTCAGGCGACTTTTCCATCAAAGCATATTTTCGAAAATGCGAAAGCAGCATACTAACTTGTTGCTTTGGTTGAAAAATCTACCTGTTCTATCTTCTTGCACATAAAATTTCATACATTCTTTTGCAGAAAAAATTCTGATCTATTATATTTCAAATTCTACTATAGTTCATAATTATAAAACAAAAATTAATTAAATTATTTATTACTATTATAAGATAGAAGATGAAATTGAAAATTATTAATTATTATAACGGTTATTAATTATTAATTATTATAATAAAATATATCACCAGTATTTAAAAAAAAAATAATGACTGCATCTTTCATAGCAACGAAGTCGCAGGGTATCCGTCTTCTCTACTACGAAATGTTCAAAGGAAATAATTTCAATAATAATTATTCATAAATATTTATAATTTATCTATTTATGTGGATATTCATATGGACATTTTACTTTTGCTAACATTTATATTGATATTATGATATTTTGAGTTTATAAGTAAAAATACTGGAAATATATATATATCATAATTGTTAAACTTGCGATGTGCAAGAAGCCCTATCCTGATCTAATACATAAAAAACCTGAAAAAAATGTTACTACTCACGGGTATAGGAAATACCCGTGGTCACTATGCTCGTCAAAAATTTTACGTATACAACCAGTCACTCGTGTCGATTTGGACCTTTCATCCTACGACATGATTGAGTAACCGGAGAAATATAAATGCATGCGACTCACGCGATAGATACGAAGATACTGCACTGGATCAAGGAAAGTTGTGAAGATCAGCAAGATCCCAAGAAGATCCCAAGCAGATATCACTGAGAATCCCATGGTGGAAGTGAACGCCGTAAAAAATTTCTAAAGGCATAAAGACACAGTGTTATTTGTAAAAATTTAAATTTTCATAAGAAATTATCTGTTGGAGATAATGAAAGATTCTTACATTCTTGGCTTTAGAGCCACCGTGAATATCCTCCAAGAAGTATAAAAAAAATTCATGCTGTGAAGCGTCTGCAACAAAACGTCAAACGTTATACTTTGTTTGCTATACTTGTTGTTAAATTTGAAAAATTGAGTAAATTGAAGTACAATATATAAAACTACTTACGATCTTGATCTCCTGAAGAGGCCTTATCCTCTTAAGCACTGACTCTAGTACCGAAAACGAACACTGAACGAGAAAAGATATGAAAAAAGAAAAATAAAAAGACTATCAACGCGCGCGGTTGTAATGTAATAATCGGCGGACTCACTGACTCTAATTTCGCGAGTTATAGTTTAAACGAATTAATTTAATTTAATAAGAGCCAGAAAAATTTGCTTAGAAAAATATTAGAACATTACGCAACAAACACTGAGTCTACAAACCGCATTGCGCGCGGTCACAGAAATTTCCTGAAAACGAAGCTAATTAATTAATTGGGAATGGGGGGGGGGATGAAGAATACATTTATTTAGAAAATACTGCTATTTTTAAAATTACATAGAAACTTGAATTAAAGATATTAGTTGTAAATCATAGAATATTTCTCAATACTGAGTACTATAAACGAAAGACAGCTATTTGTAGAAATTGTATTCTGAATGTTCGTCATTACAGTATATAATGTGCACATTAGTAACATAGCACATATTGTGTGTATAGAAATATACCACGTGTGTTATAAGTATTCGAAAATGTATGCATAAATCAAAATTTCACAGCTAAATATATTTAAAAAGTAATACCATGAAAACGTGTGTGAAATCTTGCTGTGAAACATTTCAATTGTAGTTTCAAGTCAGCGTTCCGAAAAATTGTATCTCAAATATATATAAACTGTATATCAAATGTTACCCAAAATGAATAAAATGTTACAAAAGTTTCCGTGATTGAAGTTCATCAGATTATCTCTAAATAGTCGTGGAGTCCATGCGTGTTCTATGCTGCCTTTGTAACAGGAACAACCTGCACAAAGAGAAACCAAAAGTCAGAACAAATGTATCAAATGAAGGCAAATATATAAAAATGAAACGATAATCAATTTCAAATTCTAAGTACGAAACGATCTGCCGATAACGGAAATCGAAAAGTTTCAAATCACTACACGATTTCGTTATGGTAATGCTCAATAAATCGTTAAACACGCGTGTATTAATTAAATATACTAATACTATTACTGAAGTAAGTGTGTATTACTGAGTAAAAACGTGTCGAAGAAACGACGCCACGGAAGAAACGCTACCGACAGATTAGATACGAAGTTAATGTAACGTAACACGTGCTGTTGCCACGAAATTCGACCGCCGAATGACTCTCTGCGACACGTCTCGTCTAGCAATTGAGAAAGTTGTAGGGGATGGGGTGATCTTGAGGTGAACGAACAGGCGCGATAATTACGACAAATATAAATATTGTGCTGACTCGCGACAAGTCTCGTTCAGTCGAAAGTGTATTTACGACGCCGAAGAAACAGGTGCGGCATTACATATGCACGTAAGCGTTGTGTATATGTTTTGAACTACGAATTTCGAGCCTCAAGGCCTTCTACGCCTTTGAAAAATAAAAATTTTTATCATATTACGCAGTAAAATTATTATTTTAACTATTAAATACGTACATTCTCAATGAACTACTATTCACCACACAATATAATTATACCAAACATAATTTATAGCAAACAATATTTGTAGAAACATTTCTTTGATACTTCCAAGTTTTTATAATTATTATTATTTTATTTCAGACTCTGAAGTTACCCACTAAAGTAAGTAAAAAACATCATATCTAATAATGTTGTTAAACTATATTTCTATCAATTTTTACTAATACTTTTAAATAAATGTAAATAATGAAATATATAATAAATTTTTGATCCCAATTTCCATCGGTCACTGTTTTAAGTCGTTATAGTCTTTCATTGATGAAGTACCACCACATTCAATTCAATAAATATCTCTCGAAACAGATGTGACTATACTATCCATATATTTTGATATTAATTCTCATTAGTAGTGCAAAACCTGTCTAAATCGGTATGACGGAATCTAACACGAGAAAATAGAAAAGGAGTCATAAAACTCCGAAATAATGGAACAAAAAAATACATTGTATATTAGATCTACAGCCACTAAATCATAATTTTTCATAAAAATTTTGTGTATTTACGGAATTTGAATGACTTTTTTGTGTGATACATAAGCGAAAGTTTTTATTTAGGACGATGGTAGTATTTGTGCACACACATATACTACAGTACGCGTATAACGCGCCACAAATTTGCGCATCAACAACTTTCTGATCCAACTCCATCCTTGCTTAAAGCTGCCGCCACACTCAGATTTCTGACGTGAAATCTGCTTAGAATCCTGGGAATTTGAGGTTCATTTTCCCTCGAGGATTTCTTAGAATCTGTTTATCATATTTTATCATTTTTATATGAAATAGAAATGGGAATTTTTCCGCCGTTCTACGCGTTGCTCCAAGCGTTCGTTTATTTTCCCGTTTATTTATTTCATTCTTCCAGTTCCTTCTTCGAAGATTCTCTGGTTGCTAAACATTTCGCTGATGAAATGTACAAACGTTCCTCGCATGTCCTCGCAAATATTATCGAAGGGAAACCTGTCAGACACGTGAAAGAAAAATCTGTCAAATACGCGATTGAAATGTGTTTGGAGAAAAATCGAACAACCGGAACCTTCTTCGTTTTTTTCAATCAAACCTGGAATTTCTAAAGATTAATAAACAAGGCAAGCACAGTTGGCTTATTACTGCAAGCATTCCCTCACTCTCCTGAATATCTCTCATTTCTCCAATGAGAACAAATTCATTATATTATACATATTACATTATCGTGATCCAAGCAACATTTCTGTCACCATTAATTACATTTTCATTATGACGTCTTAATTAAATTTATTAATTACGTTTTCCTTGGAATTGAAATCTCGTTGAAAGCAGATTCGCGAACGATCAGAAATATTTACACACGTTCTCCATTCGATTCTTGTTTACTCTTCGCAGAGCTTTTATTTCGGCCGCGTCGAGTCGGAGATTTAAAGGAACGTTCGTCGTTGGTTGCAAAACTGATGCCAAAAACGCGCAGCCCGTCCACTCTCATCTTGCAACTGATGAAAAGTTACATCGCGTCCCCGGACGCGCGCTATTTAATTTTAATAAAATGACTAGCAAGTTGCTAGCAGCAGCTACGACAGTTGCACCAACAATTTCACTTTGTAGAGTTTAAAAACAGAGCTTCCTTCGTCGCTTCTGTTTTGGTCATCGTTTTCAGCGTTTTCAAATCCTTTCGCAAGAACAAACGAAAAGACACTGCACATATACTCGCTGTCTAATTTATGGTTAATCACAGATTCATAATTCATAATCTGATTTTTAATTTTTATATTTATATCCAATTTGCGTGAAATGTTAACACGTTCGTTCACCTTATTTTCCAGAAATGTTCTAATCACTACTCAAATGCATTAGAACGTTACGTATACGATAACGTTCAACAGGTACACAACGGTGTTATCAATGATAATAATTTAACCAACAAACAATTCAGACGCGCGCGCACGAATTTAGGAGAAGCCAAGCATACGATCCGTATCGATAATTCAGAAACGAAACGAAACGAGATCAGTGAGGAACCAAGCGGGCATTTGTTCCCGAAAACTCTGCGTCCGACTTAATTTAATTTCGCGAATTTTATATCACATCGAGGTCACAGTTGCTCCAGCTGTCCTCTGAATTTCCGCCCGCTTTCCTTCTTCCGTGCTCCACCCTCTATTTTTCTACCTCTTCTTTTTTTCTTTTTTCTTTTTTTCTTTTTTTTTTTCTTTTTGGTTTTTCTCTTTCAACGGACCGACAATTTATGTTTTTTCGCTGGCAAGCCAGAGGGACAGCAAACTGGAATTCGTGCCAAAACCGTGCAATCTGAGCGATCGAGAGCAGCGTTCCATAAGCAACGTAGGTCGAAAAAAATCTGCTTCGTCATTCGATGGCATCACGAGGTGACTTGTTCACAGAATCTATACCGTCACTCTTCTACTTACATACTTATCGCTTACAAGTCATTCTCTCCAGATAACTCATTTTTATCGAATCGATATAAACATGTAACAATGTCAAACAACATAAATAATGTAATTGGCTGTCGTTACAATTTTGTAACACTCGATGGATAACAGAGAGAAATTAATTACCAAATTTAACTTGGGAGTAACATACCCATGTATCCATTTCACAAATTTTACTTCTTGCTGTAGATGTCAAATGATTTGTACTTAATTATTAATTCGTAAATCTTAAGTAGAATTAAATAGCTACAATTTTGCAATATTATAATAGCAATAAGTGATAGTTTTCTTTTCTTCATTAATGAAACAACTTTTCCAACAAAATAGATAGCTGCAGATCAATTTCAATAAATGATTACAACCGAAATGCATTTACGTGAAAATGCATTTGAAGATGTACTTGTGTCTTTCTCTTCTTTTTTTTTTTTTTTTTGCAGCTGCATTTATAAAAATATTGTGTTATAATCTTTACACACTTCAAAGAGGATTCACAATAAAAGCACACGAAGCATTCGATTTTTCAAAACGCGGTCCATCTCTTTCGGACTTATCTTATATTAATTGGAATATTATACATTATAAGCTTCTTTTACGGATTCGTATTTCCTGCTGTATCGGCGCCTGCCGATTCGGAATATTTAATTATCATCGCTCTAACGTATTCGATATCGCGCACGCTAGTAATATATTTTCAATTAAATCGACGTTTCAATCGCGTCCTATCGAGTCCGCGGGCCGAGAATTTCCCTTAATTTTGTCGCGATGCATTTGCGATTGCCATCGAAATTTTCGGATACCGAGAATAACGCAGAGATCGCAGTATCGAAGCTGTACACGAAACCAGTTTCGACGATTCTCTGTTAGCCTAGTAGACGTAACGAACATGCGACCTGGCCAATTAAATTCAATCGAAACCGACTGATCCGCCGGCGTGTCAATGTAGGTACATCGTAATTCCGCGTACTCTCGATCGGCAAACGAATAGCTCTCCGATTACTAAGAAACAAGTATCCCCGTTCAGTGTGTGCAATTAACGCGAGAAATGATTTCAAACGTTCAATTATGAAATTCACTGGCACAGTTTTTATGCTGTCATTGTGTTTCCAGACGTTGCGAAAGAAGATCGCCTGCCTCCAGATAAAGAGATCATCTCTCTCGAAATCTTGCATGTCATAACGAATGATTTTATTGCCTCGCTTGTTGCTATTTAGGTCGTTAACATCTCAATTGCCATGCGAAATTTACACGTTCCGGTTACAGAACGAAATGTCTAATTCTTAAGATACAACGAAAACGCATTTTTCATTTTACAATATCATCTGACTACCTATTTATTTACAGAATTACAATTTATTTCATTCTCCGTACTAGAGATTAGTAATGAAATTTAATTAAACGAAAAGTTCCAAAATTACACAATTTTTAAAACGTAGTATGTGATGCCGATTAATGATTAAAATTTTGTTGTCTATCCATATTCATCTTGTTTCAGTCGCTTTAAAATATTTATAGGAACGAAAACATCAATCGTCAGTAACCGCCGTAGTGATAGACGTGTTAATAGCTACAAAAACGAAAATATTTCTCACGTACCGAATCTACTAAAAGTTTCGACAAATATAGTTTTAGCAATTTCAAATATTCCAAGCGGAGAAATCAAGATCTGAAAGGCCGTGATCGAATCAATTAATCATGGTTTTTTCGAAACCATGAGTCTAAATATAGACTATTGTAATTTACAGTCAATTAGGAGCCATTGTTCTCGATTCTCGCTGAACTAGCCGCAAATTATATGCGTTATATATATATATATATATATATTATATACATATATATGATACATATATGTATACATCTGTATCTATATGTATTATATACGTATAGATGAAAATAGATACCCGATACGAGTCAATAACCTCCGGCGAAATAGCCTAATATAATTTGGTAATAGTTCAATATACATATATATATAGGGAGAACAAGAGAGAAAGAGAGAGAAACACACGCTAAAAACGCTGTTCTTCCATCAGCTTTAATATTACGTTATTTTATTTATATAATTGCCAATATCAAACTGTACAATAAATTTTTTCACAATATAAAACCTTCGCGGGGATATCGATTGTTGTTGTGGAATTTTATAAAACAAACATTTATGCTGTCTCTTTCGCTTTAGTCTTTTTTTCATTTCGCTGACTTTGATATATTTAGTCATTGCAAGTAGAACATCGGTCGAGAAACTTTAACCAAGGATTAAAGGCAAGTTGATTCGTCTGCTGATTTCAATTTGCCATGAATCTTTTTATCGAGTTCTTCAAGTCCTTGGAGACTCATTTCTGTTTAAACGATATCAGCTCGATTGATTTACTGAAACGTTAGAAACGTAAATCCGTAATCCACGTTATGATCGGATAATCCGTCAGATCTAGCGTGAAAAAGAAAAGGCGGCAGAAGCACGCGGGGAAAAGCGAGACAGCCGAGACGATCGTGAAATTGAGTGTCACACGGGAAAGGGACGTGGTCGGGGGAAGGAGGTTTTTGCAGAGAGGGGAGAGGCTCTTACAACAGATTTATATGTACGTTCGACAAGCTCGCACTGGCCATTGCGAACTGTGTTCGCCAATGCGACAGTGTTCCCGTCGATATCGTTCGATACCGGTATATATCTCGGTTGGTCGAGGGGAAGGAAAGAGAACCGGGCGAAAATTCTATTTTTACATTCGATAGAAATTGTCCGAAATCTTGAACGAAGCCGGGTTGCCTCGTCAAAGTTTACTTCTCTGCGCTGCGTTGCTCTTTTATCATCGCGCCGGCCGACGTATCGTCGCGATCGTGAATACAAGACGTCGTAATCCGAGTTGATTTCGTACCGATAAAGCGATAAGAGAAGGCGGATAGGAGAGGACGATCGACGATTCGACGACGCTAGATGTTCGACCCAAGTTGGAAAAAATACCGGGTGCGAACGAGAGACAGTTTCGCAGCGGGTTCAAGGCTAAAGGGTTTGCAGTCGGCAAGCTGGAGTCACTGAACGTGGACAAGCTGGATGTCGGGAGCGCGTACTCGCCTGGATGAAGTTGCGCCAGATGACTGGATGATTAGAAGAAACGTGGACGAGCGAGCGTCACGATAGATAGATAGGTACTTGACACGATCGTTGCATTTTTAGAAAATTTCCCAACACGAATGAAAATTCTACGGTGAATTAATATCGAGGTGAATAGCGGGGAAATTAGTCGTCTCGGGGGACGGAAGTGGAAAAAGACTCGACGAACTAACGGTCGGAGACTGATCGATTAAATTGCATGAAAGTTAACAAAGCCGCGGTAAAAAGTATCGGAGACAAATTAAATCGTTCCTGTTCGTCGTCGGAAGAGACGCCTCGGTCTCTGTGAGTTTTAATGGAAAGCTCGTTCTTGCAGGTAGCTCGAAAGAGAGGAAAAGAGGTTTTCAAAGCGCAGAGAGATTGGACGTCTCTGTATCGGATTCGCTTACTCCAGGCTTTAACTGTCACCTGATCTATCGCGGCCGAACGAAAATTCGACAGGTGAGTGAACGGAAGTCGCGGGACAATTTATCCGTAAATCGTGATCTAATAAAACCGTAGACAAAACACTTGAGAGATAAACGATCAAAGGATAACGGAATTGGAATGGCCGTTCGGTGAATAAGTCAGCCGCGAATTATCGACAAACATCGGACATCGATCGTTCAAACGTTCTAACGACGAATCTTGCATAGTACTGTGGATTAAAATTAAACACGGGATGTGATATTCACGCGTTACTTTGAAAATCCCGATTTTCATTTCACGTTACAATTTCTATATTATAATTTCGAGAACCGAACACTTGCTACAGTAAGTATGCGCCACTCCATCTTCATCTCGTTAGACCGCTTCTACTCGTTGAAGCTCGAATTATGCTAAAACACTTCTCAAGTTTTACTCTTCAATTATTAAAGCGATGAACATGGAAAGACTTTTAATACAGTTAAGCAAAGAAAAATAGAGAAAGAGAATGGCCGAGTCGCAAGAAGTTTCAACAGTTACAAATAAGACTCGTGAACTTGATTATTACACATGCTCTTCTTATTTTCTTTCCTTCCTTTCATTTCAGTGTTCAACTTTTTAAGTTGCGAATTTAAGACGTTCGAAAGGAACATCTTAAAAGCGCATTGGCTCGACGAGAAATAAACCGATTGCATTTTCTCTCTATTTTTTCTTTCTTTCTCTTTTTATCGAAAGACTAAATCGATCTGATTGATAAAAATTTGCAATGAGCACGTCCGCCACTTTTGTCGGGTCTGTGACACGATATAATTTCCGTGAAACTGGCCGTGAAATCGAAATCGATTCGGCGCTCGTCGCTCGCTGAAACCCGGAGAAACGAGGCCGCCGAATACAAAAGTCATTGACACGTTTCTGTACGTGCGATATACGCTGCCAAACACCGTTGACAGCTTTCGCGTCGTAAAATACTTTGCGAATCGCAGCCAGAAACACGAGTTTCTTGAACTCCGGCGACATATTTTCGATTCGAAATACTTCATGCGCGACGAGAACTACCACTGAACGCAAACGCTGTTGGCAGAAAAGGACAGACAATTGGAGGAATGTCGAATACGACGAGCGATAAGAGATTATCAGATAAGCCTGTCGAATTAAACAAAGGCGAAGGAAAAAAAATGGCTTTATTATCGCGTACCATTAGCTTATCGTTGCTCGAGAATGGATAATTTTGTGTGTGTTTTTGCCGCTCAGATAAGAAACACGTGGTTCCAAGGTAGTTCCAAGTAAATTTCTATTGACGACAAAATTCGATTAAATCGCTCGGCTGTTTTTCTTTTTTTTTCTCTCTCTCTCTCTCCGATCGCCCACAATCGCAACTCTCGTAATACTTGTTTTTAAATTGCACTTGCGGACGTAGATCGAATTAGTTATTCAATTCGTTCGTTTTGGTTGACCAGAATTTCAAATTTACAATTGCGCATGAGTCGAGCAGGTGTTCGCAAATGGACGCCGCGTTTTCACGTAGCGCACCGACGAAACCGACGCTTCATCGATCCATATTGACGTAATTTGCAATCGAAGCAAGACGAGATATCGAGTTACGAGAATCGTGGCACGACTCGAACGATTGTCCGAGTTTTCAACGAGAGACGTTGCTGAATTGTAGAAAATTGTTCTCGTTCGGAGCAGCAAGGTCGCAGGAAATAGTGCAAAACCTCAATGAATAAGAATGCGCGTAATCAAGTGGAAAAGTATCTCTCCTAGAACAAAGAGGGAAACGAAGAACCATTTTTAAAATTTCGTCGAGCCGATGGCCATCGACGGTCGACGTCTTAATTTTTCAATATTAGAATGACATGGCGCACGGAGTTGATTCACGCGAAACGATAAATCATTTAACTCCAGAAAAGGGTCAATTAATGGCGACGTAGCGGGTTGTATACGACAAAGCGTTCAAGATTAATTATCGCCAAAGAATCTCACGATAATTATCGGTTGTTACTTTGCCCTTGTAATTCATTATCTTTTCTGAAATTTCTCGGGACTTACAAAGGATCAAACTCGAACGGACCATTGATCAAGAAGATATATACACAAACTTATAATATCATAGAAAAATTCGTCGTTAATCTTCTTCAGCTGTCTAAGGCAATTTTATTGACCGGCTATAACGATACGTTTAATCTTAATTCTAGCGAAAGAACAACGAAGATATAAGTTTTGCTTTCTGACAACTTGTATATTTAACTTATAATCTTTTTAGTTTCTAATTCTTTGATAACAACGACGACATTCACTGAAAAACGGAAATTATATATTATCGATCGATCGGTGTTGAATTAAAAAGAATGTTAGTACCAATTCGAAAAAAAAAAAAAGATTAAATCAATTTCAGCAAAACTACGGTTATCGAAGTTCGCGTTATCAGGATAATTTTATTCCATCTGGAGAGCTACGAAATTACGATTTGTCCCGTCAGGGGGGCGAAAAAATGGAATTAATACATTTTAATTCCAGAAATAATGTACCCCCTATTCCTAGGAAACTTTTCCAAGCGTTATGCATAATATTAACGCGATGCATATTTCTTTTGCCGCTTTTTTATTTTTATTTATCGACCGAATGACCAGCGGTGAATTAACATTTATCAAGCTCTTCACGTTGACAGAATCGACAAAGAAAATAATTGGAAATTTATTTTCCAGCGCGCGCATATTTATTGAATATTCGGAATAATTTGTTTACTGAGTGATAAAGCAATACGTCCGCGTTATGATTTATGGATGAACATTATTCATTTTCATTATCTGTAATGTGTTTCCACGCGTATGCCTTTATATTCTATCGTTAAACATAATTCGTCTCCATCGGTCGAAAAACTTTGTCCGTGTATTTTGTTTCCTTCTGTTTTTTTTTTTTTTTTTTTTTTTTTTTTTTTTTTT